>NC_081557.1:153974824-154113753 GCF_022355385.1 Mustela nigripes | reverse complement strand
CCGATGTGGGACTCGATCCCACATCGGGCTCTCTGCTCAGCAGGGAGCCTGCTTCCCTTCCTCTCTCTCTGCCTACCTCTCTGCCTACTTCTGATCTCTCTCTGTCAAATAAATAAATAAATCTTAAAAAAAAAAAAAAAGAAAGCAATACAATAAAAAATTCATCCGGTTGCGCATATAACTTAATAGCAGACTCCTATGAGAGGAACACTGCCATTTCTTTTAGTCAGAATCAGCAGCTATTCTTCTCATTGTGAAGAGTCCAAACACATTCATGAGACACTTCTTTCATGAGAGACTTCTGTATGTTTATAAGCACTGCATTGAATTCTTCCTTCCTCCCAGATTTATGCCTCTCTTCTGGTGTTTACAACATCTATTAATTACCCTGCTACCCTATCATTTCCCAAATTCAAAACTTCAGAGTATTCTAGGTCTTCTCCCTCCCAGGTGCCATGCATTCAGGCTGTGAACAGTTCACGTTTTTTATACAGTAATGCGCTCTGCACATATTCCTGCTAATGAGCTCAGCAAAATACCTACCCCAATCCCATCACTGAAAAGGAAGAAACAGAGACCCAGAGAGGTGGACTTGCTTAAAGTTACAGAGAAATCCCCGAAACCCTGATTTGTTGTTCCTTGGATCATCTGTTTTTCCACTCTCCAGCTGTTTCTGTTAATTTTACCTTCACAACAAGTTTCACATTTGTCCCCTCTGTTTCACCTTCCTCTTCCTCAGATCTGGCTCTTACCACTCTGTTAATACTGTCCTAACTGGTATCTCTAATTTCATTCTTTGCAGTCTTGCTCTATAACTACTGCTAGCTTCATGCCTCTGAGATACGTTTCTTCTCATACCCAACCCTCTCCTCCAAAGTTTCAAAGACTGTTCTTACAAAACTGTGTCTAAAGGACTTAGTGTTATAATCTACATGTGTCCACCCAAAATTTATATGTTGAAATTCTAAACCCCAAAGTTGGTGATATTAGGGGGTAGGGCCTTTGGGACATGGAGGCCTCATGAACAGGATCAGTGTTCTTTTAAGAGATACCCAGAGAGATGGCTCACAACACAGCAAGAAGTCACCGGTTGTGGCCCAGGAGGAGGGCCCTCACCAGAGTGTAACCATGCTGACACAGTGATCTTGGACTTTCTAGCCCCCAAAACGGCGAGAAATACCTTTCTGTTATTTGGGGCTCCTTCAGTCTTTGGTATTTTGTTATTGTGGCCCAAATGGACTAAGACACTTAGTTTGGCATTTGTAGTTTGCTGTGACCTACCCAAATCAAATTCCTGCTCACGTATGCACTCATTCATTCAGTCATTCAACAGATATTTACTGAGTTCCTATAGTATACCAGACATTTTGTCAGATAATGCCAAAATGAGTAAGACTCAGTCTGGTCATTTTCATTCAGAAGTTCATTATCTAATAGTTTTCCTTAATTTTACATAAAAGCAAAAATGTTCTACAGGGAGAAATCTGATTGTATTACAGGGGTCTTGTCAGAAAAAAAGAAACACGTAGGACAAATATTTACATGATAAACACTTAATGCCTGATTTACATAGGATGGAATCAGCTTCAAATGGTATATCAGTGATCTTTGAATTACTTAACTATTCACTCAAGTTCAAGAAAGTGCCTTTTATTTCTTATGGTATTGATAAACCCCACAGATCTACTAAACATCTTTTAAATAAAAAGAGAGATTAAATGTTATTATTTTAGCAATATCTTACCAGGAACTAGAAGGTTGTCTGTGTTTCTTTGGGACCGGCCTATCAGGACAGTGGTCAGATTCACTGTTGGTTTTTTAAGTGAACTGGGTTTCTTCAGCACTGGTTTTATTTGCTTCTGAGACTTGGCAACATTGGCAAGACTACCAGACAGTGTTTGATTTATATACCAAGTTAAATTAGATATGGCGATTTGAGATTTTATTTCAATTACTGATTCCACGAATTCTGTCAGGCCTTTCTGAAGAAGCTGAAGATCAGGTTGTGAACTTTCTATCCGCTTAGGTATGCTTGCATTCAGTTCTGAGATACGTGTAGAAGCATTATGACACATGAGTAAGACTTCAGACAGAGTTTTGTTAAGTGCAGTGAGGTGAACCGAGAGGTGAATGGATTTTGCTTCTAACGCCTTAAATCTGGAAGTCAGTACCTGCAGTTGAAGAGCCTGGTCTCTTTCATTTGTGGTCACACTGCCTTTTTTTAGTGAAACATAATAAGGTATGAGTGTCTTGGCCACTTTAGTCTCAATACCTTGCAACCTAGTTTCAAAATTTTTGGAAATATTTGTGGCTGAAAGCATTTTTTCCTCCAAATGACTCATATTTTGCTGGTATTTTATCACTTGGGAGGTGGTTTCATTGAACATTTGATAAATCTTTTGAAAGCTGGACTGACTTAGGTTTTCCTCCTTAGGCATATTTGCAAGGACCTTGGCAACTTGCAAAACAAAGTTGTATCTCTGATCGTCATTGACCAACATCTGAATGGAATCATTCAAGTGTTGGAATTGAGAAATAAATGTCAAAATGGTTTCCATATTTTGGGTACATTGATGATGGACTTCGGGATTATACTTTATTGAATTTAAAGCCTCTTTTAGCATGTAGTTATCCTGAATGAAATCAATGGCATTATTTATAATAATCATTGTCTTATTTAGGCCATCTTCCATTTCTGAGGCATATTCATTGATACGCCTGTCCAAGGCATCACTACGACTCTGTACTTCATTCTTAAGTGAGTTGTGTCTTTTTGAAAGTTCTTTGATAAGAATATTTAGACTGTTGACAGCACTTATCAGGTTTTCCACTTTCTTCCTTGTAGCTATTGCTTCCTTTGGTGGTTCTTGCACCACTGTCTCTCTAAAAGGTGTTGCCTGCTCAAGCAAGGGTTGAAGGATCTCCATATCATAAGTCAAATCATTTAGCTGCTCATTCATTTTATCCATCTTATTGTCCATTGGAAAGAGGACTTCAGCCAGTGTTTGGTTTAAAACTTGTAAATTCTCTTCTGTGTCCTTAATTTGAAATTTAAAATCATTTCTGCACTTGGATAACATGTCTTCGCATTCACCCCTAATAGACTCCTTCTCCATCTCCAAAGCAATGGTGAGATTGTTAATCTTGCTGTCTTGGATGTGCAAATCATCAAACATGTGCAGCATCATCAAACCCTGCTTCTTTATGTTCTCTTGTAGAGCAGACATGTACTCAGTGACATTACTGTGAACTGACTCAGCAGTTGGAACTCCCTTCTGACCTGATACTTGTTCCATTGATAAAAGCTGCTTGTGTACTTCCTTCATTTTAGACAGAGTCTTGTTGAGGGATTCATAATACAAAATGTTCCGTGAATGTTCCTGTTCTAAAGCACCTTCTAAGTGAGCTTGCTTTGCTTCTAGTTCTTTAATAGGCTTCTCACAAGTGACAGTAATTTCTTGCCTTATATTCACAATGCGATTTTTTAGATCTAGTACATCAGTCAAAGTGGGCCTGTTTTCTTGCATTAAAACAGACTTTTGCTGGACTGCTATTAAAACCACAGATTCATTAACCTGTCGAATTATTTGTCTGGTGTTTTCAAGGTCCTCTGATAAGCTTGATACAGTCTTAAAGAGCTGTGCTATTGTCTCTTGCATGTCATTTTGAAATATTTTAAATTGCTCTCTTACTATGTTCTTTACCAGATCATTAATGCTTTTGGATTTTAGGCCTAGAGAAAAAATATTAAACAACAATAAATGATATATGATTTTAATTAGGTAAACTTCAGATATCTCTAAAATGATAAAAAATTTGAGCTAAGCACCACTAACATGTAATAATAAAAATATTTCTTCACTACACTTACTTATGAAATTCCAAAAATTACTACAGTTCATAGAAGGTGAAAGCCTTCTTAACTGGTAAGTCTGAGGAGAGAAATCAATTGTGGTGTAGAACATATCACAGTCATAAACAAAAGACATGAAGGAACTGCCAGTGATTTCAGTTAATAGATCCTCATATGTTATGATTCTAAACCTAGTCTTACTCTGGTATGAAAATAAATGGCTTTGGGTTCTCTGGCTCAGTAAATAATACCTGGTGTTATCTCATGACTATGCTATTAGGCTGCTAGTAATTAGGTTTCAGGGCTTGTGCTTTGAGCTCATAAAAACGAATAAATTGACTGCAGAGAAGAAATTTAATGAAATTCCCAAATAAGGAAAATTATGAAGTAATAGTCACAAGATTCGACAATAGTTTATATCAACAATAAAATAATAATGAGAGGTTTGGGGATCACAAAACAAAGACAAATGAAAATAAGAATTCAAGATATATATTGGCTAACATAATATGACATTAATAATAAAATAAATAAAGTTTATAAAAATAAGAGGAAACTTGCTGCTAATGAAACATATATTAGTATTTCCAGTATTAGAAAGCATGGACTGATCAAAAGTCAGAATTATGGACAGTTCTAAAAGTAGTATTAAAAAAAAAAAAAAGGAAAAGGATCCAGAAGAACTCAAGACTCAGAGCTATTCAGAAGAGGAAATTAATATTTAAAAATGGAAAAAAAACAACGTACCAAACCTGTTACATGCAAAAACAGAAAATGGGAAAAAATAAAACATATGCTTGAGGTGTATTTATATTGCATAGCTATGAAGCATCTATAAATGGAAGATATTTCCACTCAAATCCAAATGGTAACTAATGACTGTAATGTAAAATGTGGCCAATGTCCTACAAAGCATTTTGAACAGGAAGGTCTGCACAACTGTGAAATGACTTATGGCTGTCGTAAGACTTATTTAAGAAAGATCATTGTAGAATAAAAATATATAGTTTCTACATGTCTCTATTTCATAAGCACGTTTTAAAGAGTATCTGAGACCCATGAGAGATTTACATAAAAAGTATGTGAAAGATCAATTATAGCAAATAGAATGATGTACTGCTTGAGCATCTTGATATTAATCTGGTACAAAGACAAAGCTGTAAATATTGTTTACATGAATAAAGACTTCCCTGGAAATCTTATACTCTATAGTTCAATATTGCTGATTGATCTTTAGGGAACAGTATTTCCAGAGTAAAAATATATATATATATATTTTACATTTCTAAGCATAGTGAAGACTGAAATATATTTAACAGGCTAAATAATATAAGTAAGTGAAAATCAATCTGTATATAATGGAAAAAATAATAGTAGAAATGTTAAGTATGGGAACAATAATGACCACCAAAATACTAAGGAAAAGCTACATTAATTAGAAAGTTTAAGCAGTCACAATTAAGATAAATTATACTGAATTAGTCCTAGCTTTTATATGTGATACCAAGAATAATCACACCGCAGGTTTTTAAAGTATTTTTATTTTCTAAATTTTACTTAGCATTTAACTGGTTACTCATTTGCACAACAAATCGTCACTGAGTGTATTTTATATGTTACCCAGAAAGCAAAATTTGGAAAACTAGACTTCGAATACTTAAAAATAGAATATGTTAGCTTCACTGGGTATAAGGTGCTACTCAATAGCAAATTTCTTTTTTTTATTGCACTTCCCACAAGATCATTTAGTCATTTCCTGTTAGTTAAAATTGTCTTAAATTTTCATGACAACTTGATGAAATACAATAAAATATTTAAGGTTAGGGATCAGACCTTTTTGGAATTTATATAATTTTGGCCTTAAAATATTTTTCAAGATTGAAAAGGTAAACTAAAACTTAAGAATAATTGAATTAATTCATTGTGGCAACAAAAATAGCTGTTTAAATTCATCCAACAAAAAGAATGTGATCTGGGGCATGTGGGTAGCTCATGCAGTTAAGTATCTCTTAGTTTTGGCTGGGGTTAGGATCTGAGGGTCATGAGATTGGCCCAGTATTGGGCTTCGTGGTCAGTACAGAGTCTGCTTGAAATTCTCTCTCTCTCTCTCTCTCTCCTTCTGTCCCTTACCCCCCCCCAATTTTGCATGAGCAAGCATGTTATAAATAAATAAATAAATAAATAAATAAATAAAATTTTTATTTTTATTTTTTTAAGATTTTCTTTATTTATTTGAGAAAGAGAGTGAGAGAGAGCATGAGAGGGGAGAAGGTTAGAGGAAGAAGCAGACTCCCTGTGGAGCTGGGATCCTGATGTGGGACTTGATTGTGGGACTTTAGGATCTTGACCTGAGTCAAACCCAGACGCCCAAATAAATAAAATTTTTAAAGAAAAAACACTATGACCTAAAAGTGAGAATAAGGGTGCCTGGGTTGCTCAGTGGTTTAAGCCTCTGCCTTCGGCTCAGGTCATGATCTCAAGGGTCCTGGGATGGAGCCCCGCATTGGGCTCTCTGCTCAGCGGGGAGCCTGCTTCCCCCCCCCTCTCTCTCTGCCTGTCTCTCCGTCTACTTGTGATTTCTCTCTATCAAATAAATAAAATCTTTAAAAAAAATGAAAGTGAGAATAAGAATGACAGGTAAAAACACTGTAAATAGGTAAAATTTATTTCAGAGTCGTTAATCAAAGTAACTAGGAAAAAAGTAAATAGTGAAAATAGAAATTAGGAGGTGCTTCAGTTATCATATTTTAAATTTTTTAAAATATTTTATTTATTTATTTGACAGAGAGAGAGATCACAAGTAGGCAGAGCAGCAGGCAGAGAGAGGGGGGAAGCAGGTTCCCCGCTGAGCAGAGAGCCCAATGTGGGGCTTGATCCCAGGACCCTGAGTTCATGACCTGAGCTGAAGGCAGAGGCTTAACCCACTGAGCCACCCAGGTGCCCCTATCATATTTTAAATCTTTAATGGAAAAATACACTGGGTATGGGATAAAATCACAGCCATGTCTGAAAAGAAATCAAACAGACTATTAGCTTTAAAAACAGATTATTGTTTCTGGAAAAGGGGTTTTTCACATAACATTTCTATAATTTGTTGCTAAAAAATTGTGCAAGATCTGATTTTGCAAAAACATATCAAAGTGCTTTATGTCAATATCTGTATGGCCTATGCATAACATTCAGGTATCTCTTATGGAACTGGGATGTAGAGTAAGCAAGAGAAGGGGCTGTGGTTTTGTTAGGCAAGTACAGTACTGTGGGGTGAGTTTAGTTTTTGTTTCCTGAATGAACGTTCATTAACTACGAGCTCTCTAGTTTTCATAATTGATTATGCTTAGCACACAACTAACACCTCACATTGAGGGGAGAATTTTGTTGTTGTTGCTGTTATGAGTGTATGCTTTTTTCCTGTGTCACTGCCAGAATCTTTGTTAGTAGTTTCACAAAAAGCTGTTGACAGGTCTAATTCTCTCTAATTCTCTTTGGTAATAACAACCGAATTTTGCTAAACAAATTTCATTATGGTGGTTATAATCAATTATATACTGTTCTATTTGACTTCTTTCTCATGTTATCGCTTCAGGGAAAATATATTCCTTTCTCATGCTTGCCATTGGTAAGTTTGGTCATAGGGACATGCCAGAAGTGTAGGGCAGGGTCTTTCCTTCAGGAGCTTAACAATACCAATTATCTACATAATTAAAAAAAAAAAATCATGGTGCTGCCATACTGGTAGATGATACAAAACGTCCACCTTATCTTTTACCTGTGAACCGCAGGTGAAAAATAAAGAAAAAAATAATGTGATAGATATGGGATTATACAATAAGTGTATTTTTAAAGTGTAAAACAAAGTGAAAGGGATCACTAATCCTAAAATTGGGAAACATGCAATTAACCCAGAGAACTGAGCGATTCCTAGTGACCAAATTACCTGCCTAGAAAATCCATGCCCTCCTTGAAACCATTTGCCTAATTAATTCCTCCTGATCTATAGCTTATTAGTTGAGATGGCTTCTTTTTGTAGAAAGAAGCCCTTAGATTGGATTTGTTGAAACCATCAGGTGGTCCCATGGTACCCTGTATATAACACTACCACAGCAATTGCTCGCTATCTACAGATCCCTGTGGTAGGTAGAATAACGCTGCTCCACTCAAGATACACACCCTAATTTCCTGAACCTGTGACTATGTTACCCTCCTGGCAAAAGGACCTTGGCGGATGTGATTAAGGTTAAATACCCTGAGAGGAGGAAATTATCCTGGATTATTCAGGTCAGTCCAATGTAATCACTGAGTCCTTAAACGAGAAAAAGGAAGGTAGAAGAGTTGGGTTTGAGACCTACCATGAGGACCCAACAGTGTTGCTGGTTTTCGAAGATGGAGGAAAAAGGCCATGAGCCAAGAAGTGCAGTGGCCTCAGGAAGCTGTGAAAGAGCCTCAGTTTATAGCTATAAGAAAAGTCCCACGACTGCAAGAAAATGAATTTTGACAACAACTGGAATTAACAGGAAATTGATTATCCAGTACAACCTTCAGAAAGGAATACAGCCTGCTGTTTTAAGAGCACAAAAGTTGAGCAAAGCTGATGCATATTTATGAGGAAATTATTATTTCTGTTACCTGAGATGTCTGAGGATATATTTTATTGATTATACCCTATAAACTAAATAATTTCTGTGATAACAGCACACTTTAGATTTATCCTCAGTATCTTCATCAATATTATTGAGACAACCATATATTTGTGCCTTGATAATCCCTTTTTTTTTAAAAGATTTTATTTATTTATTTTTCAGAGAGAGAGAGAGCGCACAGGCAGGCAGAGGCAGAGGGAGAGGCAGGCCGACGTGGCCAATGTGGAGCCGGATGTAGGACTCTATCCCTGGACTCTGGGACCATGACCCGAGCTAAAGGCAGCCCCTTAACCAACTGAGCCATCCAGGTGTCCTTGATAATCCTTTCTTAACTCATCTTTATCTTGAACTGGAGACCACGATGGAAGTAAACTAAGTACAGCTCATTTTAACTAAAAAGAAATACAAGTTACTCTTTAACTAGTACTTAATGAAAATAAATCAGATGAAACATTGAGTAAAAGATTTGACAATTCAGAAAAAAAATTAGATATTTCAAATAATAATTTACAAATATCTTATTCCAAAAATATAGTCTTAGACTTTTATACTACTCAATCTAAAGTGAAGATTCTAAAATGATATGAGAAAAGATAACTGAATGAATATTTTACTTTACTTTTACCTTTTAGAAAAGATTGAAATTCTCTGTTTTTATCTTCATTGATTTTCCCCTCTAGGGAGGAGTATGTGTTTCTTACATCACTCACAGCTGAAGAAATATTGTCAATCTTCTTCTGAAGAAGTGTCAGTTTCATTGCCTGGTAGTTCATCTGCTCGGTCATCTTTTGTGTCACTGCTGCATGGAAAAGAAAAGAATATGTGTGTATGTATATATATATACTATTCAAATATATTATTCAAATATCATGACAGGCTTAAAGGTATTTCAAATAAATCATGTTTGTACTCTCTATTTGAAAATATGGACTACTATATATTTACTCAGCAAATGACAGCCTGAATTTTACATTAAGGGTGAAAATTTATAATATATAATAATATATTTATATAATAGTTCATACAATATAATAAATATATAGGTATATATAATATTATAATAAATATAATTGATAAATAATAAATATATAAATAAATGATATATATATAAAAAGACATATATATTTATAATAGATTTCTAAAATGTTTTAACTTTGCTCAGAATCTTCAGTCCTTTTCTTTTTTTTTTAACTTTAAAGTGTTATTGTTGCATTCTTAAGAGATGAAGAAACTAAGGGACAGAAAACCATGGTAAGGGATGCCTGGGTGGCTCAGTTGGTTGGACAACTGCCTTCGGCTCAGGTCATGATCCCAGAGTCCTGGGATCGAGTCCCGCATCGGGTTCCCAACTGCCTTCGGCTCAGGTCATGATCCCAGAGTCCTGGGATCGAGTCCCGCATCGGGTTCCCAGTTCCATGCTTCTCCCTCTGATCTTCTCCTCACTCATGCTCTCTCTCGCTGTCTCTCTCTCAAATAAATAAATAAAATCTTAAAAAAAAAAAAAAGAAAATAAAGAAAACCAAGGTAACTGGTTTGAGGATGCAGAGCTGCTACCTCATCTTCTGCTTTCAAATCCAATGTTACAGAATTAAGTATGTGTGGCTCTATATATGTGTGTAGTCATAACAATAGTCTGAAGATTTTATTCTTTACTGAGGTGTTCTTTAGTGAGTGATAAAGATTCAGATTTAGTCTGAATCATTTAACATAGCAATGATACTTCCCCTGCTTTTTTGCATGCACGTCAGTAATTCAAGGAGGATTTTATACTATTTTATGAATATACGGAATTCCAATCCCTTAAAAAAAAATGCACAATTTCTAGGATATATTCACCTTTATTCCCCCTAAGTCCCATTTCTCAATTTGAGTGTCTTATTTAGTAGGACTAAATGTTTTTAAGAAATAAAGTCAGGCCTAAAAGAAATGGTAAAATACTTATAATTAGAACAATGAGAAAAATATGTGGCTTGCCAACTTTGGATCAACATGAAGTTCTTGTTGATTCTAAGCCACAGTTCTTTTCCCTAGTCAGTGATCCACACATCCTTGGAGATCTCTCCTCAGTCAGTGGAAGGGAGCCTTCTTAGCTCCTTCAAAGGATCACGTCACTCCTTCCACCTCAAAATTCTTCCATGATTGCCCTTTTTGAAGTACAAAAGCTTGACCTTACTGTGGCAACCTGTGATTTCCTTACAATTAGGATAACAGCATTTTTAATCATCTCCTGTGTTTGCACACAGAGCTTCACAATCATACATGATCCCTCAAGGCTGGGAACCTTCAGCTCCTCCAAGGTTTCTCCCAACAGGGCGCACCAGTAGAAAAGGATTGAAGGGTATGCTGAATGTGTCCCCATCAAGCATTTGACAGTCAAGTGTTTTCTTGTTTGGAAGTTGTTATAGTGTCGACGATAATTGGATTAGGGATGTTAGCAATTACAATCTGTGACCTGGGTCACCGCAGTCTTGCCGTTGCGGCTGCTCAGGGGTCTCTCTGCCAACAGCGGTGTGACTCTCAGCCTGGTTGCTGTGTATCAGGTGCTGCTGTTCCTGGGCTAGACGAACACAAAAAGAGAAAAGAGAGTTAAGCCTTGGGACAGCCTCATTTCTTCCAGTCCTTCAGGGACATCGCTGCCATTCGTTTTCCCTGTCCAGAAGCATGACAGTCTGCCAGGATTGCAGAAAGAGCTGCTCTGTCCCAATCAGGAGGGCAATGTGCTACTACCTTGTGTTGGAAGTCCAGGACTCTAATTCCGTTTGGAAAAAATAAAATTATTCAGGCCTGCTTTTAGGCGAGAATGGATGGTAGCATGTGGCAGCTGTGCAAACTGGAGAACATGGACTACCCGCATCACCAAGGGGACTTGAAAATCAGCTGTGTTAAAGTCTACTGTGGCTCTGTAAGTGGACTGCCACAAAGACTGCTTGTTTAACAATGCGATTTCCTGCTGGATTTCCTCCTTGGAAATAAGGGAGAGCTACAGGTTCCTGACTGAAAGAGTATCTGCTTAACTAAATGAGTTGTTCCCAGATTTTTAGGAAAAACCTAGACTCAAAACACAAGGACCACTAGTAAAAGTAAACTATTACATGGCAAGTCGTAAGGGGATCAACC
Source organism: Mustela nigripes (assembly GCF_022355385.1). Taxonomy (NCBI): domain Eukaryota; kingdom Metazoa; phylum Chordata; class Mammalia; order Carnivora; family Mustelidae; genus Mustela; species Mustela nigripes. The sequence goes on along the minus strand of NC_081557.1, from coordinate 154,102,146 downwards.
GGTAAAATCAGGGAAATTTCAGAAAAATAGAAATTCTTATAAAACAAGTCTACTCTGTTAAAGAATTGATTCCCCTTTCCCATGAATCAAATTAATATTTAGATGGAAATATAGTTTTTCATTGGAGAAAACAATTTAGAGTGAAAATTATTAAAAACATTGAACACATCAAGTAAGGCAGGCCTGTAATTTGCAGACTTTTAATAAATAAACGTATTCATTATTGAGAAAATAATTATATGAGAAAATAAGCGTTTGGTGTCTAACTGTGCTTCTTCCATGTGAAATTATGTACCAATGAAACTTTCCCTCTAGCCCATGTTAATTAAGCTCCCTAAGGCATATGTGACTGTGACAGTAATACTAAAGGATTTCTACTCCATAGAAAGAATAATATATTTAGTATTAATGTGAGTTAGTCTCTATTGTTAGATTGAATTTTGCATTGCTTTTCTTTAGGGCATTGAGCTAAACTAACGAATTTCCATTCATTTTCAAGGTTTTTGTTTTGATATTGTTTCTTTTTTTTCTCTCCACTGTATTACGGAAAGTCCTATATAATTATTGATATATTTGGAAGAAAACAATCTGCAGCTTGGGGAAATTATACTTATTTTAGGGCTGCAAAAGTGGCAAAAAGTGTTAAATTTCCCCTAGGTCCTAGTAATAAGGTTCCTTTAGGCTAAATACAAACTAATTCATATAAATATATCTATTAAATAATTGCATAGATTTTATCAAGTTTCCTCTTTAGATGATGTAGAAAGCATTTTTCTAACAGCTAAAATCTAAGCATATGGAAGAGAGTAACTAGAAAGTGAAGTGATGTTTCTCAAACCAGCATTCCTATATCAGCAGTATCAGTATCACCTGGAAACTTTTCTTTTATGGGTAGTATTTTTTTTTTTTTTTGACCACTTGCAAACTTTTGAAAATACAACTTCTAGACCCCATCTCAGACCTTCTAACTTAGAAAAGTATGGGAATGCCTGGGTAGCTCAGTCATTAACTGTCTGCCTTTGGCTCTGGTCATGATCCCAGGGTCCTGGGACAGAGCTTGTGTTCCCTCTCTCACTGTGTCTCTCTCTGCCAAACAAACAAATAAAATCTTTAAAAAATAAAAAAGTCTGGAGTGGGACAGTAATGCATGTTTTAACAAGCTCTTCTGATGTTTCCAATGCACACTGAAGTTTGAGAATCACCGGAATAAAGCATCAAAATAAATCTTCCCTAGCAACTACCTATCTCACAGCCTTCCCTAGTTCTCTTAGTAGTGGGAGAGGGTTCAGAATATGAGCAAGTATTTATAGCAAAGGGAACATGTGATGTTCATCAACAGGATGAACAAATGATGTTTACATTTTCTTGCTGCTTACCTTTTTCATCAAATCACAGGAAAACAAAACCAAAAAATCATAGGAAAACAAAAAAAGCTGGTGCATTTAAAGGCATTTCAATAACATGGCAGACAGAGGGTACTTTGTAAGAAATGTGTGATTATAGTAACAACAAAATTATATTGTTTTGTGGCAACAAACAAGTTACAATTCCAATTTCCTTTTCTATCTGTTATCAACTTTAAACACATTGGTTTTTTTTTTTTTTTTCTTCCTCTTTAATGATTTTTCATCACGGTTGAGAAACAAAAGCACCTGTGAGTTCTGAAACACTGAAAGTGTCATTGCCTTTTCCATGATCTCACCCAGAGATTCTGATTCCAAAGATCTGTTCTTGGAACTGAGCATGTGCATATATATATATATATACGTATATATACACACACATATATGTATTTATATATTTTATTATATATTTTTTATATTATATACATATAATTTTAAACTCTACAAGTGATTTTTGATGTATGACCTTAGTTAAGATGTACTGATTTAGAAAAAATTGTGAAAAATTCTAATTCTAATGTTTCATTGTTACAAGGCATAAAATCCCAAATATTTTCATATTAAAGTTTTAATCTAGAATTTGATCTTCATGGACTTTTAAATAACTACACTTGCCTGTTGATGATAATAAGAACATATGTTAAAGACATGATCTATTTAAACTCTAATAAATGACAAACTTGAGTCTCCTATCATCCCAAAGAGAAGTGGGCCTTTATAAGGAGGAGGTAATTTTGATAAACATAATTAAATAATTTATAATAAATTATTAAAAACACTAGAAAAGAGATAAAAGCTTAAATTTTAGAAGCACTTCTTATGAATGTGATTTTTTTGTAAAAAGAAAAACCATAGAAATTTTATCAATAATAGGGATACCTGGGTGGTTCAGTAAGTACCCAACTCTTGATTTCAGTTCAGGTCAAGATCGTAAGATGAAGCCTTGCATCCAGCTTTGCGCTGAGCATGGAGCCTGCTTAAGATTCTCTCTCTCCTTCTCCCTCTGCCCCTCCCTCTACCTCTCTCTCTCTCTTAAAAAAATCATTCTGGAGCATTTTTGATATGAAAACATTAAACTGATATAAAAATCAATTAAATATAAAACAATGTGTATTTCTGAAATGAAAATCAATTCAATTTTATTTTCAATAAAAATTAGTGGATTTTTATAAGCTATGTAAACTTTGACTCAAATAATGTTCTAAACTTTTTTCTTTTTTTAAATTTTATTTTATTTGACAGAGATCACAAGTAGGCAGAGAGGCAGGTAGAGAGAGAGAGGGAAGCAGGCTCCCTGCCAAGCAGAGAGCCCGATGCGGGGCTCTATCCCAGGACCCTGGGATCATGACTGAGCAGAAGGCAGAGGCTTCAACCCACTGAGTCACCCAGGCACCCCTAAACTTTTTTCATTTAAAATTGAAACAGTAGATTTGTTTTTCATAATGACAATCAATTTCCATTAAAGTTCATTTGAAATCAAGAGGAAAATGTTAAAGAACTTTATGAAATTAATCTCATGAAATAAGATTAGAAACAAAAATTTTCAAGTAAAGCAACATTTTTGAAATAATAAAAAAATTGAACAAATACTTTATCAAATAGTGTTAATAAAAATCAATAAAGGAAAATGTTTATGAAATAAAATTAGAATTTTAACGTCATATAATTTAAATAATAAATCATTTTTTAGAAAAGAAAATGTTATAGAACTTACCTAATATAATTCCTATATAGGAATATCATTACTAGTGTTTTATATTTAACATTCAGAAAATAAGCCATGTTTTAAAAAAGTGGAGAACTGCTTTACAGAAATGACATTCTTTTTTTTTTTTTTTTTTAAAGATTTTATTTATTTATTTGAGAGAGAGGGAGTAGAGCACGGGTAGGGAAGGAGTAGAGAGAGAGGGAGAAAGAGAATATCAAGCTGACTTCATGCTGAGCAGGTTCGGGTCTCGATCTCACAACCCCGGGATTATGACCAGAAATCAAGAGTCGGACACTTAGCCTACTGAGCCACCCAGGCACCCTCAGAAATAACATTCTAATAGAGATGTCAATTCTTTTTTAACCTAGGATTAGAAGACATTTCAGATATGAAAAATATATGTATTTCATTTGAAACAAAAATTAATAAGCAATTACATGAGAAAACATCAATTTTTCTAATTGTATGAAAATAATGTTTATACAACAGAACTAAAAAATACAATAAATATTTACATTCCTTGATTTATGGTGCCACAAATTTGGCCAAATGACATTTGCAAAGCTCTATGAATTAATTAAATAGGACATTCTACAATTTTCATGATTTAGTTTGTAATAAATATATTAAATGTTTAAAATGCACATAGTATTTAAGGGCTGGAAAAAAATTTGAATGCAGTCATTGCTAATTCAGTAAAGACTAACAGATAATTTGGTAGGATGGCACTATTATGTATGTTAATAGAAATGATCAACTTGCCGAGACTTGGTATCACCCATTGACTCTAAATCTGATGGAGAATTCTTTAAAGGAGTTGAGACAGTACTCTACATGAAATCATCTGTGTGACAGAAACATCATTTAGCTGGAATCATCCATGTAAAAAAAATGTCAAAAATTTTTATAAATTATTTTTTAAAACCCTTTAGAATCATTGACGAATGGAAGAGAAAACAAAACTATCAGAGAAAAAAAAAGAAAGTTCTTAAAAGGGACAAAGAATAATACATAGAAGTATCAAGTGAAAGTCTTCAGTTTTCTGCCTACTAATCTTCAGTAATTCTCCCCTCATTTTATGAAAACATAATATATGTGAAGAAAAATGAAATTTTCTCCTGACTGATTTGAAAGAAAATGGAATGGGGAAAATACCATAAATATTAAGTGACAAAAACTAATGTGATTGTGTGTGTGTACAGATTTAAAATTTTACATTTGCTCTTAGCTATAATTATTTTTTAATTTATTGTTTTAAGAGGAATCAGGTGAGGAAATTGTACTCCTAAGTGGAAGAAACAGCTATTTACATCACACAAAGATCCTTGAGAGCCAACTGTCATATGAATCTCTTTTTCTGGAATTCTTTGGATCAGGTCCCTGCCAAGGCTGTAAAAGCCTGAAATGCCTGTTTAACAAATTCAATAGTTTATGTTATCTTTTCCCAGCTCTATTTGTGGACTGGAGTTCAATACTTGTATTCATCCCAGTTTATTGCATGGGATTTAGCCGGTGGAGAAGTGCTGATAGGATCTCTTCACAGTGGAGTCAGTTACTCTCCTGTGATCAAGTTCTTGGATGATCGATGCTCTTTTATTTTTTCATTTAACAATCTTTCTGTCTTCCCAAATGTATTCCCTACCACAAGAGCTACTACAAATTCTAGGTTTCCCAGGCAATCTTATCGTATCTTGCACTTCAGCACAGACCTTTGCTTTGTTCTCTAGAACGGATTTCTCAGTCCCTTTTTCTTGGATCTTTCTGAGACATGGGTGCTAGGACAGAAGGACATTTATTTAAGTCAAATAACCTTTAAAGATCTTCATGCACTTCAGATTTTTAGAAAATGCAATATATTTTAAAAATCAGATTATTATTATTTTTTTCTATTCCCTCAATACAATTCCTCTTTTTTCCTGCATGGAAACACTGTCCTTGGTGGATCAAGGACTTAGAGAAGCAAGGTCAGCAAGCGTCAAGAGCAACAATTTGTTTATTAGGTGCCCCTTCCTTCCTTTCTTCCTTCTGTCCCTCTCTTTCCTTTTTCCTCCTCCTACTCCTTCTCTTCTTCCTCCTCCTCCTTTTATTAGGCAGTATTAACTAATGAGGTTTTTTCTTTTTTCTTTTTCTTTTCCTTCCAGACCTTTGAGGCCTAAAGATGAAGCCATTAACGGTAACTCAGTAATGAGCAAGCTTGTTCTTAGAACCAAAAACCCTCCTGTGTGACAAGACCCTTTTCCTGCTGATCCTGCAATACCAGGTGAATGCTTACTTGATGATGGTCAGTACATATGTAAAGATTTACTGAGATTTGGTAGTCAAATCAAAAAAAGCAATTTGGTGCAACAAAGACTGAAGATACATGACTTTTTTTTTTTTTTTTAAGATTTTATTTATGTATTTGACAGAGAGATCACAAGTAGGCAGAGAGGCAGGCAGAGAGAGCTGTGGGTGGGGGCGGCTAGCAGGCTCCCTGCTGAGCAGAGAGCCTGGGGCTTGATCCCAGGACCCTGAGACTATAACCTGGGTCAAAGGCAGAGGCTTAACCCACTGAGCCACCCAGGTGCCCCTATATGGTGACTTTTGACTAAATGTATCATAATTGAGCAAGATGCTTATGGGTGGTAATGTTCTTTCTTTCTTTCTTTTTTTTTTTTTTTTTAAGATTTTGTTTATTTATTTTGACAGACAGAAATCACAAGTAGGCAGAGAGGCAGGAAGAGAGAGAGGAGGAAGCAGGCTCCCTGCTGAGCAGAGAGCCCAATGCGGGACTCGATCGCAGGACCCTGGGATCATGACCTGAGCCGAAGAGGCTTTTTACCCACTGAGCCACCCAGGCGCCCCGGTAATGTTCTTTCTTAAAGGAGAAAGCATTTAATGCCACTGGAATGAATTAGATATGCAAATATATAAGAAATACAGGGACTTTTTTTGTTTTAAATATTTATATCAATTGAAGTCATATTTTAAAACAATTTTACTGGAGAAGTCCCATATTTAAAATGCTATAATAGCTTATAAAATTTATTGAATTATTCCACATTTGTAAAATGAAACATTTTTATATATTCATAACATATGGCAGGATCAGTTTATTTCAACAATTGCATGATTGTATTTTCTGCATTCATAATATCTGTGATACATTTCATAAAACATAATTTTCTTATAGAGAGGATCTGAGTAAAGTTGACTGGAATTTTTTATTTTTTTTAATTTTTTTTTTAAAGATTTTATTTATTTATTTGACACAGAGAGATCACAAGTAGGCAGAGAGGCAGGCAGAGAGAGAGAGGAGGAAGCAGGCTCCCTGCTGAGCAGAGAGCCCGATGCGGGACTCGATCCCAGGACCCTGAGATCATGACCTGAGCCAAAGGCAGAGGCTTAACCCACTGAGCCACCCAGGCACCCTGACTGGAATTTTTTAAACAGATTTACAAAGAAACTTTTCTTTCCTCCTTTCTAATTGAACATTTTTTGAACTGAAATTCCTGTCTTTTGTGTCATTACAGCAAACCACAATTTCCTTGTTCTACTTCAGAACATTTTAGAGACATCTACTGGAAAAGCACATTATTGCAAATTTTATAAAATTGGTTTAAAAAGTATATTGTTGCTGACATTAAAAAAAAAGTCTTGGAGTCCACATCACAAAATTAGGTTCTTTTCTGAAGATAAACTCTTTGATCCTCAAAAAGGTATACCAAATGTATACCAAATACATCAAAACTATTACTTTGCTGTTGAACATACTGCTTCTTCCTTTTTTTAACCAACAAATTCTATTCACTTAGACTTCTTAAAAAGTTGGTTTCCTCTTGATAGTATGACTAATATTTTAATAAGCTAATCTAGAACATTTAACAAGAATTTTGATTATCTAAATTGTAGCAAAATGAACATGTATGAAGGGTCAGTAATATTACAAACAGCATATTGTAGAGTAAGACAACAGGATGAATTGCCTCATGGATTTTGAATTACAGTATCCTTAACAGATTGGAGATGGAGCTGTAGAGGAGTTGGGGGAAGAAAGAAAAAGAAACAGGTAGAGAAGTGGAAGAGGAGAAATAAAAGAGATTACAGTGGTTAACTGTTCTATTTTATTCCTGTTCTATCAATCTTCCCTGTATATTTAAAAAGACTACTCTACTGCAATCTAAGTGAAAAAGAAATTGTTACTTTGTATTATGACATTTATTTTATTTGTGGGGATGCAACTTTTGGGGAAAGTAGGGATTTGTAAAATGTATGTAGTGTTTTGCAAATTTTCTACATATAAAATGATCTCCTGACACTGAAGTAATTATCACAGTAGCTACATGACCAGCTCAAACCCTTGAGGGTTCTGAAGAAGCTTAAAGAATGGATGAGCCACACTGATTATTCCTGTCATATTTGGGGCTGCTTGTCATATGAGACAGTGTGAAGAGTGTTGTCAAAGGAAACCTGACAATTTTCCCTTCCATGTAAGAATGAGAATATATAAAGTGTGATGGTTGTTGGGGGTGGGGAGGACTTGGACTGTAGGAAGGAGGAATCAGAAGGGGAAAATGTGTAAAGAAAGAATGAAAGAAAGGAAGGAAGGAAAAGAAGCCCAGGATAGATGAAATAATTGAAGACTGATTCAAGGGACAAAGACACAGTAGTTCTTGATACTACCAGTGCATCAACTGCACTAATAAAAAATTCAACAGCTTTTATGTATTGCAATAAAAGTGAAGAGTAGCATGGTCAGAATATAGTAGGGAGAAGTAAGGTGTTTTGTTTTTGTTTTTTTTTTTTTTGGGAATCACAGTGATATTGAGTTGATTATATGACATGACACAATGGGCATAGCTGCCATCAGAAAGTTATTCCTACCGCAGATTTCAATAGAAAGATGACTTTCACACAACAGCTTAATCAGCAGATGCCTGAATTATGAATAATTCTAATTATTGTACTGTGACAGAAGGTCATAGATATGTTCTGAAACATTGTTGTTAATGGGATTCAAGATGACGATCTGTAAATCTAATATTAAAAATATCCACAGGTTGCTTCCAAAAAGAACATGAGATGTCAGTAAATAATCAAAGCTAAACTGTTTGAATTTAATTTAAATATTTCATGTGATGCTTTGAAAAAAAAAAGGGGGGGGTGACAACACATAGTAGATGTTCAAAACTGTCAACTAGCCTTGTTTCTTTTGTGTACATTTATGATGGAATTCTATGATTTTTCCTCATAGATGTTTATAGTCCACCTTAGTGATTAATAATTGATTAGTAGGTAAAAAGGACAAAATATGAAGTAATGGCAGTTCATAATCAGCTGCAGCCTATGACATTCCTTGACATAAAGATTTTGCTTCTTGCCACGCATCAACGTTCAGTTTCGTAGGTGCAACAGGGTGTGTAATGACATTCTAAATTTCTAGAAAGGTATTCTGTGAACAAACACTTGAATCTTTAAGAATAATAATGGAATTAATACTCCTAAGATCTTCTGCATGAAAGAAGAAAAATATAGAACTAGTCAGACTTAGAAATACAGTTCTAAATACTGTTCATAACTTTTATCATCTGCTATAAACAGATTATAAACAAATATGTTTTACCACTGGGAGTAGAACTGTGCACCTCACATAAATTAGGAATCTTGTGAAAGCAGGATCATATTTGGACTTTTTTAGACTACGCTAAATTATCTTGTTTCTGAATACTTTTGGCATAGATAAAATTTTATTTAAAAGTTTATTTTACCTGATTAAAAATGCAGTACATATTCATATTATACCCTGAAAATATATTAAATTTTTATGACATCTCTGAAATTCAGGCCAAACCCAGAACAAATAGCATTACAGTTGAATTTGCCTACAGATTCTCACTGAATGGGCTAGAAAAACCATATATAACATCCTAACGGAACTGTAAGTTTCCTAGAGCTTTTGTACTACAACTTTCTTTTTTTAAATGTGAATCATAATGGTTTCTCCACACTTACATTAATTTTTAATCACAGTCTCTCACACTGCTGATTAAATTCCTCACAACTGCTAATGGTTTTTCTTGTAATATTCATTCGTTTAAAATATGTATGCTGATGCCATATCTTATTTTTCAAAGGAAACTTGTTTAAAGCCAAGAGCAACATAATAGCCACACAGATGTTAGGCCACAGCAGGTTACTATGTGTTTGATTAGCCTTGCCACCAGAAAATCCTTAAAATCACAGTTGATAAAATGGCTCTATTAGGATTTAAGAAGAAAAGCACAATTATTCATGCCACATTTGTATATTCTTTAAAACTGAATTTCATTCACATACATAATATTATTTTAAATAATTGAACTGGAACAAAACTAGAAGGTAGTTTATTTTCATATAGAATCACTTCTAATGATTATTTAAAATATAAAATTAGGATTTCTGATATTTTAATAAGGCATGTTTCCATAGCATATAGTTAAGAAAAAATGTGATAGATCTCCACTTACTCATTCTCTAAAACTAACATAACAATATAGGAATATATAAGATATCTCATTATGAGATTTGGGGTGCTAAACCAGCTACTAAGTTGGAAAGCTCTAGAGACGTAACAGTTTTAATGAGTTGGCTACAAGTTCCTTAACTTTGATTCAAAAGGGAAAATACAACTCTTTTCTTCACTGGAATCAGTTGCTTATTCTCCAAAAGTTTTATGCTTCTAAATGTTATTAAAAATTACTATTAAAATATACCTTTTAGCTGACATTTTGCTCCACTGAATCCAGGACAACACTTCCATTCCAATGAGGTAACGATTTTATGTTGCATCCTGTAGACAGGATTTGATATCTTCTGAGATCTGGAGAGGAGAGCAATTATTTGTCTCACATTAAACATCAGTTGGGATAATTAAACTTTTGGAAACAATATCTAAAATATAAGGAACATTCAATAAATGTCATCTGTTATTATTATATTCTTCATCATCGATACTATTATCATTTTATATATATAATAATAATAATAATAATTTTTTTTTTTTTTTTTTGAGAGAGAGAAAGACAGCACATGAGAGGTCAAAGTAGGGCAGGGGTAGAGGGAGAGAGAAAATCTTAAGCAGGCTCCATGCTCAGCACGGAACCAGTGTGGGGATCCATCTCATAACCTTGACTCCCGACCTAAGCTGAAATCAAGTCAGACGTTTAACCAACTGAGCCATCCTGATGCCCCTCATCGATATTATTGTTAAACTTACATTTCTTTAAATAAATTACAAAAAGCATTAAGATCTATGCTATTTGGTATTTTAAGTTTATACCTATCATTACATTTTCTAAACATAGCATAGCTTTTTCCTTGATAATACTTTTTACAAAACCAATGTTAAAACTTCTTTTAATTTTTTTAAAATAGCTTATGAGGACAATTTCTTTTATTTCAATTCTTAGTATTTCTTATATCATTAGAGTTAAAAGGATCTGTTTCCCCCTAGATCAATATCAAATAACTTAAATTTTGTAATGGTGATCTAACTGAAATTACAATGCCACTATGATTTTTAACCTGCAGTGTTCCCTTTCTCAAATTTTAAAATTTTAATTTTTAGTATTATTTCTCTCATATGGTATTTATCTCTGATAGAAAGAGACAGAGAAGAGAGGGAGAGAGGAAGAGATCTAATATGAGAAAATATTTCTGAGAAGAAACCCTGGAAGGAAAATGAAATTACAGCATTTTAACATAGTAATCAATATAAATGGTGAATGGTACTAAATGTAGGCCCTATATATGTAAATGTAAATCTATAAATACAATTTAGCCACATTATTCTTATCCCTATGACTTTAATGTTTAGCTAATATTTATCAAGTGAGGCTATTGAATCAGTATATATTACCTTGTTTAATTTTTGTATTGGTTCTATATGAAAAATATTATTATTATTATCATGATACGCTGATGAGGAACATGAGGAACAGAGAGATGAAATAACGTGCTCAAAGTTTCAAGTCTAAAAGTGATCGGGGTGGAATTTTAATCCACGCTACATGGGTTAGCCTCTCCTTAATTATCTAGCTTGTCCCCTACAACTATGTGGGGCCAACAATAATCAATTTCATGGATAAACCCTGGTCATGTGGAGGGAATGTATTGGAGCCAACTGGGCTTTAGGTGACTTGGGTTTTAGTTTCTGCTGTGACCTGAAGGGTAATTCAATATGTGTGAGGTTATTCCTCAGTTTTAAGATGAACTACAAGTTCTTCCCATATCTCAAAGTAGGCTAGTCATTTACCTGTGTTTATTTCAGTAAATTATAGTCAATAAGTAACTCTGTCCAGTGAAATAGCTCCAGTCCAGTAGCTAAAGCTAAATAGAAAGTAAGGCTGTTTGGAAAAGGACCCTTAAGAGTTTCCTAGGATGAACTCAAGCAGATAGTTGCATTATTATTAGAGTCAATGTCCCTGCTTTAGCAAACCAGATCCCCGCTAGATGTGGCTCTGGCATAATAAAAGAGAAAGTGACAAACACTGTATAGGTACTGAAATAATAAATGAATGGAGAGACACATTCAAAGATAGAGAAAGATAAGAGATGAGAATAAAGATCCATATTTCTGGTTTGTTTAGAGAGAGAGAGAGAGAGAGAGATACTCACCTTGAACTCAGAAGGGCAGTATAATAGGGTTGCTGTGGTAATATTTTCATTACTGAAGAATTAACAATGCATTCTGTGTATCATGTCGACAGGGAAATTGCCACAAAGGGAGTAAATGCTGAAAGCAGCACTGGAGCTCAGCTCTCCCAAATCCCTAAGATGTGCTTAGCTCTCTGGACCATGAACCTTAGCTATTCCTCCAGGGAGTAAGAAACACCTTGATTTTTACATATCCTTCCTGTGCACTGTTCCAGACTGCCAATGTGTCAGATTCATTGCCTCACATATTTGTATGACAATTTGCATAACATGAGCCATCATGGCCTGAATAATAATTTTAGTTTTTATTTCAGGGTCTTCCGAAACACCTTCAGATAAGCAACTAGGACTGTAGGAATTCAGAGAACTTATCAATTACTCAGCCCCACAGTTGAACAATTTTTAAATGTCCTAAATAGGCTTTTTAAAAAATGAAAATTAAATAACATGAATCATTAAAGTAGGCATAGAAAGAAAGGCCTCACTTAGCTGTTTAATCATGCACAATTACAATTAAGTTATGGACTTCTTTCTGACCTAATATGAAGCAGAAATTATCAATAAAATTTTAAAACTGCATATGAATGTCATAAGAATTAAAGGACAGGATTATTGATCAGATCATAGAATAAAGGTAATAGTAATAGTAAAAATGGAAATAAGCGTGAAAGTTAACATTTACCGAAGACTCACAAATTATCTGTCCCTAGGCTAAGCATATTACTGCATTATCTCACATATTCTAAAAATTCCCATATGAAGCATGTACTACTGGTAACTGCGTTTTAACTTACCCCCAAATCACGCATCTAATTTACTGTGATGACCCTACCCTGACCCTATTATACACATATGCACTTGGGATGATTAACTTTGTATATTCCAAAGCATACACAAATATACTATAAGCAGTGGCTATTTTCAAAAAAATGTCACGTACCTCTGAGGACAAGATCCACTCGCCCAGCCACAGGACCCTCTACCACTTGGAATATAAGTGACTTGGTTGTCTAGTATCACTGTGGGAGATAATCTGGTATGTACATAAGCACACCAATTCCTAAGGAAGAGATAAATTTAGTTAAAAAAATCATTGTCCAAAACAATTCTTTCCATGAAAATTATTTTCATAGGCCTCTATTGCTGTTGGTGTTGTGGAGTAGGTATTTTAAAAAATTGGTCTCTATCTTTAAAATATCTGGCGATGAGAGAAAACACATTTGTTACTGCATTGCTGTACACATGAAAAGTAAGGAAACACTACAAGATCAAAGTAAATTAAGAATAAATAAGAGTTAAAACTAGAACTTGTATTGTTCAGCTGTAGGTTAAGTAAAAATCCAAGACTGCCTTTATGGCAAATGTCAGTATTAGTACTTAGATTGTAGACTCAGATGTAGGCTCATTACTTCTAATGAACAATGTGCAATAAGACAAAAGCAAATAAGTAAATGCTGAAAGAATCAAAAGAGAGAAAAAATAACTATTATTAGTAGCAGATGATATGACTGTGAATAAAAAATATGAAATAGCCCAGATGCAAATGATTAAAAGAGTTCAGTGTGTAGTTAAGATCAATACAAATTTTTTATAATTAATACAAATGTATGGCCACAACATTAAGATCAGTTATGGGTCAGTGTACTAACAATAAATTTTAAAAAGACAGTACTTAAAATAGCAAATATAACATCATTCTTTTTAAATCTAACGAAAGTAGTGTAAGATATAAAATATACATTTTAAGCTTTATTGAAAGGCCCAAAAGAAAATCCAATAAATCCTATTAATGGATGGGAATAGCCAATGTAAATATGTCAATTCTCCTCAAATTAATCTACAGATTTAGAGCCTTTTTAAGCCAAACTTTAATTTGATACAAGTGAATAAGCTGATTCTTTTTTTATGTAATAAACTAAAAACACAAATTTCAGAAATTTCTGGCTTTGGCCATTACAGACTATAAGATTTACTTTCCTTTGGTAAATTCTACAAAGCTGGACAAGATATATAATGGAACAACAGACAATACAGTGAAATGATTTTTTGAGAGAAGGGAACAACATGATGTGAATTCCATATTGAATCTAGTTTTCTGTCTTCAGTTTTCAAACTACATTGCAAAGGAATAAATCCAAAGAGAGAGAGCACTGGGTGAAGGAAATATATATGAGTTTGGGGCTGCTGAGGTGGTAAGAATATGTAGATAAAATGTGGCGGGTAGCAGAGATGTCATCTTAAGTCAACATAGGGTTTTCTTAAATGAAACAAGATGGGATTGGGAGGGAGACAAACCATAAGAGACTCTTAATGTCACAAAACAAACTGAGGGGGCCGGGGGCGGGTAGGGAGAAGGTGGTGGGGTTCTGGAAATTGGAGAGGGTATGTGCTATGGTGAGTGCTGTGAAGTGTGTAAACGTGGCGATTCACAAGCCTGTACCCCGGAGCTAATAATACATTATAGGTTTATAAAAAAAATTTAAAACAAAACAAAAAAAATAGGGTTTCTTATAAATCTTGGGTTGAATACCATGTAGAGCTTGCAAATAGTAGTCTTTTCAAGGCCTCCAGAGAACAAATATTGTGAAGCTGTGTGAGCTGAACAGATTCCAGATTTTATCCCATCATGGAGAATTCTGAACAGCCAAAGAGGAGAGACTCATTAAACATCTGAGTGTTCTTCTGAACCTAACAATATCTGTATCCAGTAAGGTAAGTCTAATTTACACACACTCCAAGAAAGCCTTAACAAAAATCCCATCCTTGATATAACTAACTCCATGCCAGAACAAAAGTCAATGTTCTTTAAGGGAAGACAACAAAATCTGTTCAGAGCGTAGCATCCCAGCATAAAAAATAAATAATAATAAGAACCAGATATGTGAAGAAGGTGGAATATAGAACCAATATACGAGTAAACATCCAATAAACAGAGACAAAACAAAACAGAGATGACATAGATGTTGAATTGGCAGGCAACCAAAGACTAAAATAGTTATTGTAAACCTGTTCAAGATCATTATTGAAAAAATGAGCATAATGAATAAACTCATGGCAAATCTAAAAAAAAAAAATAACCATTACATAGAACAAAAACATACAAGATATGAATAAAAGTTGCCTGGATTGGGTTTAACAGAAGTGTGGATCCTGGACATTAAGATCAATGAACTTGGAGGTAGGGCAAAAGAAACTATCCAATCTGAAGTACTGAGGAAAAAATATTAAAACAAATTAACAGAAACTCAAGTGGTCTAAAATACATTAGAGTTCTAGAAGAGTAGGAGAAAAAGATCAAGAAAGAGCAAATAGCTGATATTCTAAAGAATATCAGTCTTCAGATCTAAGAAGCTCAGTGTATCCAGGAAGATAAATACAAAGTAAAACTTCCCTTAAGCACATTATAGATAAATTCCAGATAAAAAACATAAAGAGAGAAAGGAAGGCAGACATTGATTCAGGAAAGAAGGGATCTACCTCAACTTAATAAAGGGCATCTATGAAAAACCTACAGCTAACATCATACTAAATGTTTAAAGAATGAAAGCTTCCACTTGAGATCAGGAATAAAACAAGAATGTCTGCTCTTGTAACTTCTATTTAATATTTTACTATAAGTTCTAGTCAAGCAGTTATATATATATTATATATATATAATATAATATAATATATATATATGATTGAAAACATATCATAGAAATATATTTCTCCTATGTAGAAAATTATTAAAAATCCACAAAAATGTTACTGGAACTTATATGCAAGTATAGCAAGGTTTCAATATACAAAGAGCAATTGTATTTCTGCATACTAGCAATGAACTACTCAAAGATGAAATTAAGAAAACAATTCCACTTACAATAGCATCAAAAATGAGCCATGCTCAGGAACATATTTAACAAAGGAAGTACAAAAATTACAAAATATCATTGAAAGAAAGACAACCTAAATAAATGGAAAGCATCCATCGACTGGAAGACTTAACATTGTTAGAATGGCAATACTCCTTAAATTGATCTATATCTTCAACACAATCCCAGTCAAAATCCCTCCTGCCTTTTTTTTTGCAAAAATTTAAAGCTGTTTTTAAAATTCATGTGGAAATGTAAGAAACTCAGAATAGCTAAAACAATATTGAAAAATAAATGGAAAGGGTCACCTGGGTGGCTCAGTGGGTTAAAACCTCTGCCTTCGGCTCAGGTCATGATCCCAGGGTCCTGGGATTGAGCCCCATATAGGGTTATCTGTTCAGCGGGGAGCCTGCCTCCCCCACCTCTGCTTCCCTTTCTGTCTACTTGTGATCTCTGTCAAATAAATAATAAAATCTTTAAAAAAGAAAAAGAAAAAAAAAATGGAGGGCTCAGTCCTCACAATATCCAATATCAAAGTTTATTACAAACTACAGTAAGTGAGACTGTATTTGACCAGCCTAAGAATAGTGCTATAGATCAATGGAAGATAATTTAGAGTTTAGAAAACAAACCTTACATTTATCATCAACTAATTTTTGACAACAGTGCCAAGCAATTCAATGGGGAAAGATTGTTCTTTTCAACCAATAATGGTAAGTTAAATTGATAGCCACAGACAAACAGTTAAAGTCGGACCCCTATATCTCATACCAGATATAAAAATCAACTCAAAAATTGATCAAGACTTAAAAGCAAGAGCTAAAACTATAAGACAATTAGAAGAAAGCAAAGACATATATCCACATGACCTGAGATTATCTTGCCAATGCAATAAGGCAAGAAAGAGAAGTGAAGTCTCCCAGTGACTTCAAACATAAAAGTATATTTACTTGCAGAAAACTTAGGTTTTATGTAGAAGATCATGATGAATCTACAAAATAAATAAATAAATAAAAGCTATTGGTGATAGTGAACTTAGCAAGATCTAAAGCAAATATACAGAAAAATAAATTTTTTAATGTAGTAACTAAAATGAACTATATAAAGTTTAAGAATTTTTGTTCATGTAAAGACACCAGAAGTGATTGAAAAAGAGAGGCTATGGGGCACCTGGGTAGCTTAGTCGGTTGAATGTCCGACTTTTGGTTTCAGCTCTGGTCAGGATCTGAGGGTGGAGAGACTGAGCTTTGCAATGAATGGCTCTGCACTCAGCTTGGGGTCTGCTTAAGATTGTCTCCTCTATCCCTCTCGCTCTGCCCCTGCCCCAAACTCCCTCTCTGTGAGAGAGAGAAGGAGAGAGAGAGAAAGAGAGGCTATGAATCAGAAGATTAATATTCATAAAATATAACAAATTCCCACCAATGAGTAAGATAAGGACAAGATAAAAATAGAACAATAGAAAAACTGACAAACTACTTGAACAAACATTTTATACAAGGAAATACCAATGGTCATTAAGCATATAAAAAGGTCAATTTTTTGGTGTCCAGAAAATGCAAATTAAGATCACAATGTAATAATATCTGATACTCCAGAATAAGCAAACATTGAGAATTGAACAATCTCACATAGAGAGGATATAGAGAATAGGAGGAATCTCTTAAATACTGTTGACAGAAGTATATCTTGGTACAACCACTTTGAAAAACAATTTGTTAATATTATGTGAAAATGAACATGCAAATATCCTCTGACCCAGTGGCTATGCTTCTTGATACATATTTTAGAGAAACAATTGCACAGGTATACCAGGAATCATATATCTGAATATTTTTAGCAATAGGCATTATTTATAATTATCAAAAACTGAAAGTGGCTCAAATGTTCATTTAACATAGAATGCAGAAATACATGCTGAAATATTTACACAATGAACATTATTCACCTTTAAAAAGATGAACTATAATATTATCTAATAGCTCAAATTTAACTTATATAACAAATCTGTGTGATACAAGTGAGTTACAGAAGAAATACAGTATGATGCATTTTTCTTATGTAAAGCTAAAAAATAAAAGTGAACAATACATTGTTTAGGGATATGTGTATATATGGTAAAACTATATTTAAAAATGCACCTATTTTGTATGGATCAAATATAACATAATTTAAAATATTATGATTAAGAACAACATAAATAAATCCCATCTTATAGCCTTAGCTGACTTACTGTTCTGATACTCATGTCTTATCAATGAGACCATACTGCATCCACAACTTTTCTCAAACCAGTTTCTAAAAAACTTCCTTTATATCCATCCATGTGTGCTTATTTTCTTCAACACATAAAATAGTATAGAAATAGCTGGGAAACTTCCACGGCATCAGAGTCATTTGCCACAAAAATGTCATGATCAGACAAAAATGGGTCTTAATAAAGTACATATTTCTAGATGACATTCAAACATTAGAAGCCCCCCAAAATGATAAAGATATTTAAAGATATTCCCTACGTCAAGGAGTTTTAAATTGTAAATATACATTAATGCTAAAAATGGAGTTATAGGACCTAGAGAGAGAATTAAATGTTAACTCTTAAATTAATGCAGACACAGAGTATCAATTATTTGCAATTGCATAAAAATAAGTTACTAAACAAATTACATGAGAAAGTAAGTTCCCTAATACAGATGGGTGAGACCTAGTTGCTATAGGTAGAAGTCTGGAAAGTGTTTTTATTGTGCTTGTAATTAATATGTTACATAAATTATTTTTTTAATTTTTAAAGGTTGGTGGCAGAATATATATATAAACGTTGTTTTAGAGAAAGAAGGCTCAGCTTCACTTCTGGTTGTAATACCAAGTTATTTTATCATAAAGACCCTACACCATATTATGGAAAATTCTTAATAACTGTAGGTTAAGTGAATGATTAAATTATATCATGAGTTTTTAAAAATCCTTACTTTTTTTTCCCTATTGTAAATATGCATCTGGTTACATTTAATTTAGATTCTTCTTTCTCATTTATAATGAGGTTTTTTGGGGGCAAGGGGCAGGGATGATTTACAAAATATGGTATTAAAAGAAACGTTATATGACAGTATAATCTAATCGCTACAAGTTCAAATCTGTATGGGATGTATGCCTCTAAATCAGTAGAATGTTTAAAATCTATTTTGCCTAAAAATACAAATAATAATTAAAATAATTAAAAACTCAATCTGGGGCACCTGGGTTGGTTTAGTCGGTTAAGTATCTGACTTCTGCTCTGGTCATGATCTCAGGGTCTTGGGATGGAACCTCGGCTCAGGCTCCCTGCTCAGTGGTGAGTCTGCTTCTCCCTTTGCCTCCCCCCGGCTTGTGCTCTCTCTCTCTCTCTCTGTCAAATAAATAAATAAAATCTTTTAAAAAATCAATCTAAATGTTAAATACCAAAGGGGGAACACAGTTATTCCCCAGAGTAGAGACACTGAAGTTAATAAACATCTGCTTTGGAATATTTAGGCTTCTTTGGACCTAATGTTTTTTCTGCAAATAAAGCGGACTCCGTCATTCATCTACCTACAGCAAATACAGTGAGAACCATATAGCTTATTGTGCAAGGATCTTTTGAATGAGAAGTTTGAATGGTTAGTTCCATAAAGAAATAAAAAGGCCTTTTGGTACAGTTTGTAAAAGCATGGTGAGACTTGCAAAAACACTGTGAAACAAAGAACTGGCAAAAGCAAGAAATAGAAATACAGAAGATTTCAAATTGAGAGGACCACAAAAAAGGGAGACTTTAAAATGTGAATTAGATTTCTTATGCAAATTCACTGATCATTCTAATTTTAGAGAACGAGCAGCTTCAACAGAAGCAGTTAAATAGTCTGTCACCTGAATTAGCTGCGTGAGTGTTGAGGGAGGCATACAAGGCAGGACAGAAAAAAACAGTATCTCCATCCCTCCATACTCTGGGCTTTGGAAAAAGAGATTACAGCTGGATGCATAGGTGGATTGACTGATCGATAGATGATAGATATAGATATCTGTTGTGAGACTGAATCACAGTGTCACCTGCAGAGATCTTTTAAATTCCTAAATACTAAGACAATCTCAGGACTGAAAGCGTTGAGTAGGCAAAAAGCAGACCAGCAGATCGCTCATGGCCCAGCAATCTTTGATCCAGTGCAAATTGGAAGAAATACCCACAGCCAAAGAGCCCCTGGTGTGACTTGTAATTGGGTTTATGCTACTGATGAAATAAGCTCATTAAGGGATGTTAAAAACGTAAATAGAAATTTTAAAACCAAATTATTGGAAAATATAAGTTTAAAAATAGAAAATTAAGCATGGTAAGATGGTGACAGGTAGTGTAAAGGCAAATGTAATGATCCCAGACAAGCATTTTGCTGAAATCTAAAAATCCTTTGTACCTTTCCAGACTGATTATGGTGGATGGAGAGCAGTTACTTTGAAGTGTTCAGCTTTCCATGGGGTCGTAACCCTCCAAACAGCAGACTGCATTTGGGATTCTCTTTAAGGGTAATAACACGGTTTCTTTTGTGCTGCAGCATGTACGGAAAAAAGCTTGTATTGATTCTTCGGATTTTCCAAGTTAATATGTAAAAGGTTTGTTCTAGGGAAAACCAGGCAGCTTTCGTTACTTATGAAGATCAGCCAGCTTGCAGACAATGCAAAATAGAAGGAAGAAAAAGGATTCCAGCTGGACTTAAATGACTTGAAGTCTTGTGGATAATGAACGAAGAGAAGCATCGTAAATAAACAGTCTACTCTATACTGTAATTTTGACTGAAATGTTTTAGAAACCTGGTCTCCCAAGGATCTAGTAAAAAGACTGAATTTAAAAAAAAATGTTCCATTAATTAGTGATTTGCCATTTGAAGCATAACCTGAAAAGTCTGTGACCTAATCCTATACATTCTTATCCTGAACCGAGAGTAGACTGAGCAACAAAGGAGTCATTTAAATAATGACCAGTATAAATATTTTCTTTAAGAAATAAAAGACAACAATCGACCAATTAACAGCATCCATTTATATTAGTCTTTAAAACTCATATTGATAAATTGCTTGCCATCTTATCGTAAAAGGCAGAATGTTCCAACTTGTATACTGATAACCTGTGGCTTGAATTGACATAGTTACATGAAAATCATAGGAACTGTGGATATTCATTAGACATCGAGTTAAGCAAAGCCTCCACCATAAATTAGCCAATGGTATATAATTTTTCCCTAGGAAGTTAGAGAAGATTTTGTGTTTGAGAGACTTTATGAGTGAAGGGACTTTATGATTTTGTTTCCTGCCATCTCCTATTTAGAGGAATTTAGGGATTCAAAGAGGAACAAGAGGAAAATGAAACAGTCACGGCTACCTCTGAAAAAACATTCTCAGAGAAAGAGGATTATTTTGCAACTCTCCTATCTGCTCCCACACCTCACCTAACAAACATCTATGCCTCTTTGACTTGAGAATCATTCTTTACTTTGTACCTAAAGGTGACCACAAACAAATGATAAACATATATACATGTATTAATGAATTCATAAATGCCTCAAGGAAAGGACTGTTTTCCATGGGATTTAATTTGTAGATAAGAATATTTGTTGATCCTTCACAAAAGAATAGTCTGTTCATGTTGCCACTCATTTACCTTTTGAGGAACACTTGTTCTAATTACAAGGCAAGGACTGCATGGAAATATATTCCAGTAAAACCACCTGAGCTAAGTTTGTCCATCACTAACAGTGAAATTATGAAATTATGGTATAGTACATCATCATACACTAAACCCCTGAAACACATAGCAATTAAATTCCCACCAAACTCAATGATGATTAGTAATATAAACATATTCTAAATATATCAAAAGTAGTCATGTGTTTTTAATGACAAGTGTTTATTTACTACTTTTGTAAATCCAACCTGCTCATTTCTCCACTCGGTAGCGTATGTGGTGAATTTCTTCTCTCTTTCTCTGCCCCTCTCTCTCCTACAAGTTAGTAAAAAGTATTTCATTCTAAGGGGGGAGGGGGTTTGGGAGAAGGGGGATTATGGACATTGGGGAGGGTATGTGCTTTGGTGAGTGCTGTGAAGTGTGTAAACCTGGTGATTCACAGACCTGTACCCCTGGGGATAAAAATATATGTTTATAAAAAATAAAAAATTAAAAGTCAAAAAAAAAAATAAAAGCAAAATAAATATCAAAAGCAAGAATATATCCTAACAAGCCTAATTTTGTTGATGTCAGTAATAAGGGAGGAAAACAATCAAATAAAGCCTTATGTGGTTCAGTAGTTCAGGTACTAAGTTCCTGAGGATAAATATGTGCTCTAAGTTTGCAAACAACAAACAAACAAAACAAAACACCAGTTTTCAGATAACACCGCCAACCAGAGTCAATGTTCTCCCTAGCACACTATCCTAATTTAACAATACATTAAAATTTCACGGACAACAAGAGCCAAAAGGTGGAAACAATCAAAGTGCCTATGGACAGATGAATGGAGAAACAAAATGTGACATATACTGGGGTGCGTGGGTGGCTCAGTTGTATGAGTGGCTGCCTTGGGCTCAGATCATGAACCCAAGGTCCTGAGATCAAGCCCCACATTGGCCTCCCAGCTCAGCGCGGGAGCCTGCTTCTCCCTCTTCTCCCTCTCTCTCTGCCTGCCATTCCCCTTGCTTGTGCTCTCTCTCTCACTATCTCTCTCTCTCACTTTATAATAAATATCTCTATAATAAATGTATTAAATTTATATATATTTATTATAGATAAATTTATAATACATTTATATAAATTTATTTATCCATAAATAAATATCTCTCTCACTCTATAATAAATAAATTAAATAAATAAATGAATAAGTGAATAAATAAAATCTTTTAAAAAATGTGATATATAGGTATCTATCATCTACTTATCTACAATGGAATATTATTCCATCTTAAAAAGGAAAGGAATTCTGCCACATGCTACAATATGAATGGTGAAAAGGGAGAAAGACAGAAAGGGAAGAATAGGGAAAGGAGGGGTTTCTCTCAGTTTCACGACCATCATAAACACAGTTTTGCCCCCCTCTGAAGTCAGACTCAGAAGGTCATTTCTGATGATGAAGGGCTGCCTGCTGGACAAGGTTTTCATTCTCCTTTTACTCCACACATGTGGCAAATGAGGAAGAGATTGCATTTCTGTGTCTGGAGTTTTTGTTTCTGTTTATTCCCTGAATGAAGCAGAAGGGGAGGAGCAGAGACTGGGATACGTACATAAGCGAAACAAAATAATAAGGAAAAGTTTCCTTGACTAGAGGGGCAGGTAACGTAGTTGTTGACTTATGCTTGAGCCAGACTGACTACTTGGAGATTTTGACTCTACTGTTACCAGCCATTAGCTTGTTCATTACATGTGGCTTCCTCTTCTATATAGTAAGTATAATAATATAACCTATCTCACAGGGTTGTTGTGAGACCAAATGAATTAATATAAATCACTGCTGCTGCTGATTACATGATTCAGAGAGTTAGTAGGATTTTTTTACCAGGAGACTAGGTAACTGTGTATCTACTAATATATTTATATATCTCCCGATTTTGCCATATATGCAAATAGAGACACACGACTCCTTTTACACTTCTCTAATGACCTGATAACTTTACCTTAACCGTAATTGCTTATACAGATATACATTATGTGTGTGTGTGTATATGTATATATATATTTTTTTCTCCCTTCCCCTCTGCCTCCCCTACTGCTCGCACTCTCTCAAATAAATAAATAAAATCTTTAAAATAATAATAATAATTTCCAAAAAACCATCACAGAACATTATCATCATCCTTTTTGTTCAGATCACATGATGAGCTTAGCTCCTAGAATATTTATATATATAAATTTTTTTTCAAAATGTTTCTATAGTCTTTTTTAAAAAAGATTAATTTATTTATCTAAGGGAGAGAGAAACAGACGGTATAAGTAGGAAGAGGGGCCTAGGGAGAGAATTTTCAAGCAGACTCCCTGCTGAGTGTGGAGCCCCACATAGGGTTTGATCTCACCACCCTGAGATCCTGAACTGAGCAGAAATCAAGAGTTGGACACTTAACGACTGTGCCACCCAGACACTCCAAAATGTTTCTATAGTCTTAAAAAATTATGAACATAAATACTTCCCAAATGTTATGAAATCTTTATTTTATACAAGTCCTTATTTTTTAATTGGACTATAATAAGAACACCTTTATCAAATTATTAATCTAAGAGACTAGAATTTACATGAGTTCACCAGTCATGAATGAGAAAGTACTCCAAAAAAATAGACATATACACAATATGAAAGAAGAAATAATAGAAATTGAAAGTAAGTACTTACATATAGTAATGATTCTTAACATAAATCACACATGAATAAAACATTAGACTTTTTATATTTAATTTGGCTCTTAGTCCAAAAGTAAGTTTGTCTAGATATTAATCTCCTTAAGAAAACAACTTATTTTCAAACAAAATTTTATTTGTAATTCATTAATATTTTAATTTAAGTACCTTTATATAGTCCATGTTTTTCAAAATTCTACATAATATTTAACTTGGATAGAAGTATTAGTTTTATAAAAGATTCATGTGAAAATGTATTTAGAACTGGACACCTGCATGGCTCAGTCAGTTAATCATCTGCCTTTGGCTCAGGTCCTGATGGGATGGAGCCCCATGTAGGGCTTCCTGCTCAGCGGGGAGCCTGTTTCTCCCTCTGCCTGCCTCTCCTCCTGCTTGTACACTCTTTCTCTCTCTCTGGCAAATAAACTTAAAAAATAAATAAGGAAATAAAACATTTTTAAAACAAATTTCGAAAGGCAATCACACAATGCTCAGATCATGGGGAATTTCTAATATTCTGATGCTTTGACTTTCTGGTTAATTTAGGTTTTAAGAATAAACTTTTTTTTTACATACCAACTTTTGCAATTAAAGTCTTTTGTCAGACATCATTAATTTGCCTTCCATCGTGGGCAGTGTATGGTAAATGTAATTGAGTTTTTGATGATAGAGGATTATACAGTGCTCAGAGTCACAAATTATTTTGTATATATATATAATATTTTCAGTGTAAAATTTTAGGAGAATGAGCTGAATGTGTCCCCATTCCATAGAGTTTGAACAATTTAGTCCAACTATTTTTTAAATTTTAAAGCTAATGATAGTATATTTTTAAGAGACACAGTGACTTAGAAATGTAGAACATATTATATATACAATATATATTTATATATTTATAAGTAATAATTCTTAAAGTTATTTAAATATAATAGTTTTTCATAAATTTGTCTTATTTTACCTAAATTTATTTTATTTTTTGTTTCTTTTCCTCACAATCTGATTTCAGCCTATTCGGGAACATTGTAAACTGCTTCTGTTCCAGTAGGTGTCAGGCTCTCCCAGTGTGCAGACCAGAAAGCCTCAGAAAAGGCATGCTAACAGATGCTGTGATGCTTAATTCTATACTTATTCCAGTTATTCCTGTAAACTGAGTCTTTTAGCATTTTGTCTTAAATAATAAATGTTTAAAGTAGTATTTTCATATTGAAAAAGCCAAAAGGAAATACAAAAATTTCTCATTTAACCACCTAGGATTATATAAGCACTCATTAAATTCTAGCATGTGTAATACAGTATGTATTTTTATATCCAGTAGTAATTTAGGGAGGAGAAATATCAAAGGAATGAAATAAAAGGAAATGATTAATGAGACAAAATTAAGACACAGAATATTGTCCACTAAGTGTTGGTTTTCACTGGCAGTAATCTGGTAGATGCATTTATTTCCCAAGGAAATTTAAGAACATACTCTTTAACATTATGGTGTGTTTCTCTTAAGAATTTTACAGCTTGTGAGAGCAATCCCCTTCAGATGCTATTAGGTTTGATAATAAGTTTGCAAAGTACACATGACATAGATTGAATGTTTGTGTCCTCCCAAAATTTATATGTTGAAATCCAAATACCCAATATAATAATATTGGGACTAGGGCCATTGGGAGACAGCAGTGCCCACTTGATGGGATTAGTGCCTTTTTTTTTTTTAAGATTTTATTTATTTATTTGTTATTGGGAGAGAAAGAAAGAAGGCACAAGGAGGGGAAGTGGCAGGCAGAGGGAGAAGCAGACTCCCCGCTGAGCAGGGAGGGTGATGTGAGACTCAATCCCAGGACTCTGGGATCATGAGCTGAGCTAAAGGCAGACACTTAATTGACTGAGCCACCCAGGCATCCCTGGGATTAGTGCTCTTATTAAAGAGGCCCTAGAGAGATTCTCTCATACCTTCTTTCATGTTTGAAATCTGGAAATCCAGAAAAGGGTTCTCCCTTGTCCATGCTATTCTTAGACATCCAGTTTTCAAAACTGTGAGAAGTAAATTTCTGTTGTTTATAATCCAGTCTGTGTTATTTTGGTATAGCAGTCTCAAGGAACTGAGACAATATATAAATTTAGTTGATCAGATTTTTCACACCCCAAACCTACTCATAATTCACAGAAATAAGTAGAAAAATGCATATTACAATAGTAGAATTAACGTAATGGTTAGTTTTTGTAATTTTAAATTTTTTTTAATGTGTTCAAAATTTTTACTTAAAGCGATCTAGTGAAAGATTTAGAGAACTTGCCATTTTAAACGTTATTTTAGAAGTCATAATTCATTTAAAGTAAGCTACCTACTTGTACACAAAACAAGTTATGTAGCTTATAGAAAAAGAGTAAATAAATGAAGTTCTAAAAGAAAGGTCATTAAACTTAGCAAATAAGATGGTTGTCTTGATTGGCATTCAACTTTTATTTCATTTCTGGCATGCTTCATTAATATTTTACCATATTTATGACAATTATGTATTCAAAATAAAATAAATAAAAAAGTAGAAATCTCTCTCACTAGCCCTGGTTTCTGTTCTATTCTCTCCTCCCTTTCATTAAAACCAACCAACAAACCAACCACAAAAGCAAATAAATAAAAACAAACAAAAAGCTCTCCTTAGCCAAGTGTCAATATTTTCATATTTTCCAGTTTTATATCTATAGTCTTGATCTCTTCTTTGAACTCCAAATCCACCCAATTAAAAAAAAACTAAAAGCAACCTATAGAATGGGCGAAGATATTTGCAAACAACTTATCTGATAAAGGGCTAATTTCCAAAATCTATAAAGAATTTACCAAATTTGGGCACCTGGGTGGCTCAGTTGGCTAAGCAACTGCCTTTGGCTCAGGTCATGATCCTGGAATCCCAGGATGGAGTCCCACGAGTCTGCTTCTCCTGTTGACCTCTCTCCTCTCATAATCTCTCTCTCTCTCTCTCTCAAATAAATAAGTAAAATCTTAAGAAAAAAAAAAGAATTTACCAAATTCAACACCCCAAAAATAATAACCCAGTTAAGAAAGGAGCAGAAGACATGAACAGACATTTTTCCAAAGAAGATATAAAAATGGCTAACGGATATATGAAAAGATGCTCAACATCACTCATCATCAAGGAAATTCAAATCAAACCACAAAGAGATACCACCAAACACCTGTCAGAGTGGTTAAAATGAACAACACAGGAAATGGCAGATATTGGCCAGGATGTGGAGAAAGGGGAAACCTCTTACATTGTTGGTGGGAATGCAAACTGGTGTAGCCCCTGTGGAAAACAATATGGAGATTCCATGAAAAGTTAAGAATAGAACTTCCTTCTGACCCAGCAATTGCACTACTAGGCATTTACCCAAAGGAAACAAAAATACTGATTTGAAGGTATACATGCACCCCAATATGTGTAGCAGCATTATCAACAATAGCCAAACTATGGAAAGAACCCAAGTGTCCACCACATGATAAATGGATAAAGAAGTGGTATATATATTCAATGAAATATTACTCAGCCATCAAAAGAATGAAATCTTGTCATTTTCAATAACATGAATGGAGCCACAATGTATTATGCTGAGTGAAATAAGTGAAGAGAAAGACAAACACTGTATGATTTCACTCATATAGAGAATGTAAGAAACAAAACAGATGAACATAGGGGAAGGAAAAAAGAGAGAGAGGAAAGCAAACCATAAGAGACTCTTAACTATAAAGAAACCTGAGGGTTGCCAGAAGGGAGGTGGGGGGTAGATTGGCTATATCCATGGTGGGTATTAAGGAGGCCACTAGTGATGAACGCTGGGTGTTATATGTAAGTGATGAATCACTAAATCCTACTCTTAAAACAAGCAAGCAAACAAACAAACAAACAAACAAAAAGAAAGGCAAGGTTCTCATTTTCATGGGATGTATGTTTTATTGCAGAAAGACTGAAAAGACATGGCTGTCTCCATAAATAAACTTAATAATTTCACATCAGTGTCATGAAGAAAAAATAGGGATGATACAATAAGAATGGCAAATTTACACCAGTTAATCAGAGTTTTCATTGATGAGGGACATTAAAGATGAAGACACATGAGGAAAGGAATTTTCTCTCTTTTTGTACACTGAAAGAAAAACCTTCAAGCAAGAACAAACAGGAAGTTTTCTTGAGATGCATATAAACTGGACAAGTTCAGTATCAAGAGGGGTCAGTGTGGCCAGAGGAAAAGAAGTTGAATGAACTTGGGAGTGTGATGAAGATGAGATCATAGAGAAAGTCAGGAGTCATATCAAGCAAGACCCTATGGGCCAGGGTGAGGATTTAGGATTTTATTCTAAATGAAAAGCTACTGAGAGATTTTTAGTATGTGAACAAAATGTTAAATTCCATAAATTTTAAGACAACATCTCTGAAATCAAGAATACATTTTAAAATCAATGACATTTTTCAGTCACTCTTGTCAAACAGTAGTTAGTGCCATTGCCTTAGAGACACCTTAAGCAGTTTCATTTATATTTTCATTTTAAGTTACAAAAGAGTGACATGTGTATATGTATATATCCATATATATGAAATAATCTCTAAGAGATAAGTCTAAAAATTCTAAGAAATAATGTCATACTTTTCTTTCTTATAGTATATGAAATAATGTGTCACAAAAGATGAAGTCTTATATCAAATGAAATTCATTAATCTGATTTAAAAGTTTTAACACCCAATGATATATGTCAAATTTATTTAAAAAAAAAAAAGTTGAAAGGATCTTTCACTTGAATGGAACATGAATTACAAGGGATAAGAGTGGTAATATTTGGACAAGCTAGGAGTCTGGTGGTAGATAATGGTGCCTAGGAAAGGATGGTGTAGTGAGGGTAGAGAGGGATTTGAGAGATACTGGAAGAAGTACAAAGAAGAAGTCTTGATATATTAGATAAAAGGAGGGAAGAAAAATGTCATGGATATATCAAGGGTTTCTGGTTAGGGAGCTAGACATTAACTGAGATGATGAAGATTCACATAGGTGTGTACAGGGTTGGGATTGTGGGAAAAGTTAATTAGGCAATTGATATCTATCTATACCTCATTTAACCAAGTATCTTCTTGGGGAAGGTCTACCCACCTTCAAGGTAGGTCATTCACTCTGTCACATACTCTCATAAGCGTCATTCAGAATGTTTACCACCATTTGGTTTCAATATCAGCCTTCGTGATTCACTGTTTTTCCTCCTCATGTCCTTCCCATTGGAATATAGACTCCACGAGGGCAGAAGAGGGGGCCGTTTTGTTCACTATTTTACCCTCAAAATGAACACAATGCTGGGGACATATTAGGTCCTCCACAAATAATTTTCCAATGCATAAATAGGTTAATTCTAATGTCTTTTTAAAAAATCTGCCTATTTCAGAGTCCATTCACTGATCAATAACCACTCTACCAGATAGTAAACCACAGCTCTGGGGTAGCCAACAGTTCCTGCAGCACTAAGACTAAGAGAGTACAAGATGAGACAAGAATATGCCAGCAAAATTCTATAGGATTCCTTTTACCTAGAATCACTGTAAAGTTCCAAGAGCAATAATGAAAAATGAAACAAAACAAAATAAGCACAACAAGGAAAACCTAAAATAAATCATCTAGATTTTATCATAGAGAAACAAGAATATTTCTTTGGGAAAGATTCTTCTTTATATTCAAATATTAATCTATAAATTTTACATTCAGCTTGTTAAATATTTATTGTGTACCTATTATAACCCAGAGACCTTGTTAGCATTCAAATGTGTCTCTATAAGAAAGGAGATCACAAAGGTCACTGTAATTATAATACACTATTGTAAGTGCAGTGATAAAAGAATTCAAGGAACGCTCTATGAAAGTTGGAAGACGCACCTCACAGCCTGAGAATGCTTTCTGGAGCTATTATTATTGGGTGAAAAGGAAGAAGATGATGGGAAAAGGACATGTTAGCCAGAGGGATGAACAAGGAACAAAGACAGGTTTAATAGCATATTGTGGACCAGAGACCTACAAATTTTACTGGCCAGAACGTCAAAGACAAGGCTGGGGAGGTAGGCAGAAGACAGATCAAAGATGACATTGTACGGTTAACTGTGTAAGGATCTGAGCTTTGTTCTGGAAGCAAAGAATAGCCTCTGAGGGCTCATAAGCAGGGGCATAAACTAGTCACTCTCACTTACCCATTTGGGAGAACAGATCGCATTTGCTGAAGGAGTATAATATAGGGGTTGAAAGTTACATCACTGAAGCCTGCCAGCAGGGTTTGAATCTACAAGATTTACTTTTAAGTGACCTTAGTTAAATTACTTAATCTCTCTGCAAGAAATAATAACAGAATCTTCTTCATGAAGTTATGGTAGTGATCAAATGATTGAAGAAAAATATATGTGTATTTTCTTTAGAAAATCCATGGGATGACATTAAAGGTTACACCTTTAACATCTTGTTTCCTCCTAATACATATTGAGTTTTAAAAATCTGGAAGATATGTTATTGCTCAGTTTTTATAAGACATATCCCTGCAGGCAGAATCATTCTTACTTTAAAAATTCTATGTGTCCTTAGAAACTAGAACAGTGTTAGGCACATAATAAAACAACTAGCATTTATTTAAAAGCGAGTATTTCAGCGCCCAGCTAGCTCAGTCGGTAGAGCATGAGACTCTTAAAAGCAATCTAATTATGAAATAATACTATATAAAATGTGACATTTTAATGTGGATTTTTCTGCTTGTTTTCACTATATTTCATATTCTATTGAAAAATCTCTTGATGACAGTATCTTTAAAAAGTTCATAATCATTTTCAATGAGTACTAAGAGTTCTATATAATTGGTTTAAAAAATAAAATCATGCAATCTAATAAAGTGACATGGCATTTGCTATCATCATTTAATAGACCACATCCTGTTGTCCCTCAACGTGAGAAAGTTTAATTTATATGTTAAAATGTCTGTTATAGGCATAGTTTACCCAACCTAAGTTGAACATTTTGTAATCTGTAAAATTAGTTTTATAATACATTGCTATTGTTCTAAATTCCACTAAGTAAATAAATATTTAGTTAGAATCAGACTTACTTATATATTTTAAAAATTCCATAACCTTTGAAATACAGTGAAATAATGGGATTTAAAAATAAAGAATACATAGATATGAATCTATTGGCTTATATTCTTCCCAGTGTCTCCTCATCGTATCAATATCAATAACTATCAATACCTATATCTGATATTGTTATCAGTATCAATAACACTGATACTCATCAATATCAATAACTGCTTTGACATGATGTCTCTCACAGAGCAGGTGTAAGCTACTATCATTGCCTTAAACTATGTTATATAGTTAGTAAGATGTTTAATTCAACTAAGATCCCAAGGCATTATTTGATGTCTTGAAATTATTTTGTTGTAGGTAAAAGGTATTTGAAAGTTTAGTTTCATAACACTAAACTACTAGTATTCCAATCAGATTGCTCTGGACACTAAACAAATAAAAACATTGGCCTTCATTTTTCACAGCTATTTTGTTTGTTTGTTTGTTTTAGTATTCTGGGGGCCCTTTGGAAAGTCTTCCTTAACAGTACTTTTAAAAGTTTTTTTATTTTTTTACTTCAACAATTCACATGGACTTTGCTTGAATTTTATATCAAAATCCATTTGAAAAATGGGCTTTTCTACTCATCACATTCATGATAATGGTATAACTCAATATAAGAGTACTAGTAAAATATGTTTCTTAGCACCTGTTCTGTGAGAAGCATACATCTAAGTATGTTCAAATAATATGAACCTTGCAGGATCACTCTGTGAACTTGGTATTTTTATCTGTACCTCCATACCATATCTGTATTTTTACATAGGAAAAAAGGCAGTCAGGGAACCCCATTAACTTGCTCAAAGTCACCAACTGAGACATTACTGGATCCGGGATTCCACCCCAGCTCTGCTTGGTTTGATCTTGAGAATTATATCTTCAACAGCACCAGGCTCTGTCAACTTTTAAGTCTGTTCACATCTCGCTGTACTGTCATTTTTCCTTCATGTTGTGGGTGTCCTTCTGAGGCCCACCAATATACCCTTGAGTTGAATAAGCAACTAACAATCACTGTAGTATTAAGTGTTTGTTAGTGAGCATCTCAAGTAAAAGCCCCATTATAAATGACTACGATCAGTTCAATTAAAACAAAATAGCTGTATTTTTTTGGTTCATCTTTTCTACATTAGATAAAGTAATGCTTAATTACCTTATCTAACTGAAATGTGATCCAATTTCATCCTGAACATGAAAACATTTTCTAAGAGTGAGAAACTGTTAGCTTGCAATCTTACAGACTTTATAGTTAAGGAGAGAAAAAAAAAAAGAAGAAAGAAAAGGAAAGAATCTTTCTTACTTTCCTCTAGTTGTTTCAAAACTTGATTTTTGGTAGTTGGTTTTCTGGCTTCCACTGCTGTCACCTCTGCTGAGGTATGTTTCCCGTGGGGACCGATTTCCCAGGTCGCCTGCAACTGCTTTGGGAGAGATGGCTTGTTGATTTGACTTTCTGGCAAAGCTCTGAAGAAATTTCATTGTAGAGTTGGAAAGGACCACTGACTCTGCTCTTGGGCTGAACTTGAGGCTAGGTTTGGTTGGGAGGGCGAGAGGCTGTAACTTCAGCGCCCCTTCTGTCTTCTCTGGGGGTGTGAGAGTTTGGTTTCCCACACCCTCAGGAGGTGTGCCTCTTTTTGAGGGAGGCAGTGTTGATTTTAGAAGACGCTTTTCAAAGGTTCTTGCCTCAGGAATTGTAGCTATCTCAGCTGACATGATCTGAGGGGTTGGAAGCATTTTATTTAGAGGAACCGTAGCAGAGGCTATGTTCTCCTGGGAGCTTGCATCCTCAGGGGTTGTCCAAGTATGCGTGGTGTTGATAAGCCCAAAGCCCCCATTCCATAAACTAGAAAGCAGAATAAATAGCTTTGCTCTCTTCATCTCAGTAGTTTGTAGCAAGAAAGCTCATGTGAAACTGGGAGATACAGTCCTTCTAGTCTTTTCAACAGCTGCTTCCACACTGACTCCGCTAAGACAGAGCTTTGCCAATTTGAGATGTGCAGAGGAAACAGGTTTCTGTGTTTTGTAATGGACTCAGGAAGTTTGATTTCCTGTTTCTTTAGGTTTTGTGTGATCTGTGACCTCGGGTGGGATGGATCTATGGAGGTGGCGAAGGGTGTCTGACGAAGCTAAGGGTAAATGGGAAAACACAGGCAATTATTATCAGGGAAATCATGAGAAAAACATGAAGTAACTTTTCTTTCCTATGTCCACTCATGTTTCATTGGTTGCTGATTTGAAGAGAAATTTCACATTGATGATAGAGAGTATGGAATTTTGTTTGGATGAGCTGGATCAAGGAGTTTAACACTTTGTTCTATTACACAGGGAAAATGAGAAAAAGAAATTATGACGTTTCTTTTCCACTGTGCCCCATCCAGAGAATCACATTTTGTTCAAATGCTTATATGCATGCACAACAAACAAAAACTCATTGACAGAGTCCCTAACCTTTTACACATCACAGGCTGAATTATGAAAAAAAAAAATATATATATACCCCTATTTTTATAAATATACTTCTGCCAAAGCATTACTTGAAGTTAATCTCAGTGATGACAAGTAATACCAAAAAATAGAAGTGTAGATTATTGAATTATACAGGTATATATGGAACTTACTTTAAATTTTGCTGTTAGAACTTCTCAGAACCAGTTTATGGAATGAATAGTAAGAATTTTGGATAATAACAGATGAAGAAAAATGAAGTCATGTGAAAATAGATTAAAATGGAATCATATATAATGCTTTTGTACTTCTACTGTGTTGC
The DNA here is from genome assembly GCF_022355385.1 of Mustela nigripes. Lineage (NCBI taxonomy): Eukaryota > Metazoa > Chordata > Mammalia > Carnivora > Mustelidae > Mustela > Mustela nigripes. Next base: position 154,068,249 of record NC_081557.1, on the reverse strand, counting down.
AAAAGGATATTAACTGTAGGTAATAGAGAACTAAATTGATTAAAGACTTTTCTATGGTTGTTTTCCTAGTAGAGATGCTTCATAGGATTTATGACTTCACTACTATAGCAAATCTCTGATTTTCAGGCTTCAATTAAGCTCTCTCATCTGTAAAAAAATTCCACAGCAGACTCTTTGGACATATAAATAACACATTATAACAGTTCATCCACTCTTTCATTCTTTCAGTAATTACCCAAACCCTCAGTCAGCTTCAGCTGACTTAGGTGCTGAGATTACAAAGCAAGAATATTCTTGGCTCTCTACTTGCTTATGGTCTGTTATATTATCTTAAGCTCAGATCTATGTGTAATTAATCTTTCTGCCCACTTTGTGCAAAGCATTAGGCTTTTGCTGATATTCAGCCATAGAATTTTTTTCTTTCAGAATTGGATAACCAAAAAAAGAAAAAATAGATAACCAGAAACCTCATGCCTGTTGCGTTACATATTACTGTAGATACATACTCTTGTCCCTAATCCTGTATTCAGACCACCAGGATTTGGAACAAGGCCTACTTTTTCTCTGAACTACTAACTACTTGGTCATAATACTTCTTCCCTCCCTTTAATTTTTACCATTTATTTCTACAAGTATACTGTTGACAAATTAGAGATCTATAATAAGTTATTTAAACCAAGACACATACTAATCAGTAGAAACCCTAATTAACTTTAATATGAATTAAAACCCATCTGTTTCTTGAATATATACCACAGAAAAATCCAACAAACCTTGCATTAGTAAAAAAGTAAATAGATCCAACACAGATAATCCAGGCAGTAATTCATCACTAAAAAGAACAATGAAACTGTATAATTTTCATAACACAATTTTTTTTTCTTTTTTTACTACTAAGAGAAAGACATTACAGCATCTTTATCTGTAAAAGACACGAACAACTAGCCTTGGCTTAGAGCAAACTAGTAATTCAGGAAAACCCAAGTAAAAATCTTCTATTTAGTGTACAATTTTAAATACATTTTCTTAGATTTAATAAAAGCAGAGGAATAGGCTGCCTTGAAAGCTTAAGAAACAACCAGAATGATAGCACACGATTTTTTTTTTTTTTTTTTTTTTTTTGGCTTCCATGGTTTGTAAAATACATCTTAATCCTGTTCAGGACAAGTGAACTTTAGTGGTAAAGGGTCACTTATTGGATCTATAACTGGTAACAAATAGCTCTCAAATGGAAATAAAAACTGAACTGAGCTAAGCAATTCATTTTGCTCTTGCAAGGTATTGACCAATAACGGCTTTTGGTTACCCTCTTTCTAGCTTACAAATGACCTTGTGATCAAAAGGCTAAAGGTTCTGTATCTCATTATCAGTCCACCAAGCCATCTTTCCATGTAACTCTCCAGAGAATCCCCAGCACATTTGGAGGTTTTAGATGTATAGATCACCCTGTAATTGGAGACATAAAATATCTGTTCTCCAGAAACTGTCAGAGGCCTAACCTCAAATTCTGCTTCCTCGGACTCACCAAATGCAAATACTCACCAAATAACAATTAAGAAAAATTATATTTCTGCGATTACTGCCTAAAGATACTCAATCCATTCTTCTAACTGCTTTAAATACTATCTGTGGATTAAACTATATCATCAGAGTTTCATATACTTGTATCCCATCATTTTGCTATACCCCACATTATCCATTAGGTTGTTTTTAGTTTGTTTTACCCTATTGCCATTTATTAACTTTGAGTAATTTTAAAAGAAAGGAACTATGAAACTTATTATATTATGATATATGATATATAATATGATATATTATCATTATATTATGTACTATCAGGAGGTTTTTTGGGTTATTTTTCATTTATCACAAATATAGCATTGAATACATATTGCAAATTGGGATCTCTCCAAGTAATGAGATAATGTGTTCACTGTATTTTTCTTTTCTCCTTTATAATATGCATGAATCAATTTTCTAATCACTAGAAAAAATGTTTATTAAGTTGAAATAGAAATATAAATGAGTTAAAAGAGAATCTTAGATTAAGGATTTTATTGTTTGCCAATGATGGTATGTATTATTTAAAGCAATTTTTAGGGCTGTAAGAATATTATCCTTTATAGAATGTTGGGGTATAGAATAACTTCTAATAGATTAATAGGATTTCTGAGCAGCTTCATTCTTTTTTCACATGAGAAATTCTTATTTTTAAAAATAGTTTGAAATATTTATTTATTTATTTATTTATCAAATATTTTATTTATTCTGAAAGAGAGAGAGAGAGAGCATGAGTAGATGGGAGGGCAAAAGGTAAGAGAGAAGCAGACTCCCTATTGAGCAGGGAGCTTGATGGATCCCAGGACCCTGGGATCATGACCTTGAGTCCCAGGACCCTGTATTCATAACGTGAGCCCAAAGCATATATGCTTAACAGAGTGAACAACCTAGGAGCCCTAACCTCTTATAACCCTCTTCCATAAATTGTCACTGTCTAAAAAATAATCACAGAAAACAAAGTTCTAAGCCTTTTTCAATTTTATGTTGCTCGAAAATATTGAAAACCTCTTGAATACACACACACACACACACACACACACACACACAAAGGCTGTTGCAAGCATACAGTCAAAAGGCTGGGGGAGGGAAAGAAACAGATTTCAGGGAGATTTTCATGAGCCGTAAATGTGCTAGATAAGTTAAATTTGGCATTTATTTAGTTCTCCCAGTCATGGTGGATAAGTATTCTACTTTCATTTTTGCTGATAAAAAAATTAAGTTTAACGAAGTTAAATGATGTCCTAGAATAACACAATGGTAATTGATAGAACAGATATTTATGTCTTATTCTGATTTTTTCCACATCTGAAAATATATCCCATAAAAGAAGTAGTAAATTTCTAAATTTATAGAAGTTTGAGGAAAATAATTGACAAGTTGTCTTAAATTCATTTTCTCAATGTTTTTTTTTAACTTCTTTATTTTTTGCTTTTATCTCACAACTAAAACATATAATGAGGTATACTAATAATTTAATGACTAAAATTTGAGCTAATGGAATTAGAGGGGAAAGTTTGTGTTTTTATAAGTTTGCCTTTTGTCTAAACTTTTGTTTTTTGTTTTTTTTTTCCTCTTTGGTTGGGTGCCTTTTTCAATTTCTGTACAGTACTGTAAGAGACGACGTTGCTTTATTTTTGACAGCACAACAGTATGCTTCTTCATTTGTTAGAATGGAACCTCCAGGATAGCAGAAGACTGCTGCATTCCCAGCATCTAGGACAGTGCTTCATTGGCATTCAGTAAATATTTGTTAAATAAATTAATGAATGGATGAAACTGTGAATGTACTTCAGTAATAGCACCTATTAGAGGGTTAAAAAGGGGATCTATTTTTCCAACTTATAGCCACACAAAAGAAACAAAAAACAATCTAAATATATACATATATATATATATATATATATATATACTTACTTTATGAATAAACTTCAAAAATCTCCTATAATACCCCTTCAACCAGATTGCCTCTTGTCAATCTTCCCTAAATAAAATTTCAAAAGCCCATTGTTTCTACCTCACCTATTTTTTAAAATGTGGTTTAAATAGGTTATTTTAAAACCAGGCCCGCACATGAGAATCAAAGCGAAGACTAAGAGCTGTGTATTAAAGGATAATGAGGAAGTCGTAATGCCAGGGAAAAAATCTAAGTATGCAAATTAAAATTAAGAACAAAATTTAGGTCTTAGTGGGTTGGTAGGAAAGGAAATATGGAAGTGAAATGAATTATATTATTCTTAATATTAAGTGAGAAAAGCATATTATTAGTTTGTCAGGAAAGAAAACACAACATAATTGGTCTTAATATCAAATTTTTAACTTTATGATTAAGGACATAAAGAACACATTGATAACACAAGACCAAATATCCCTCATAAGCAAAAGTCTATATTGATATATCGTTTGCAACATTATCTTAGTGCTTAATTTATATTTTCTATTTAAGGAAAACAGTATGTTTGAAATGAAATTAAGAATAATTTCTTTTGAAAATATAAAAAATAACAATATTTCATTTCCCAATTTATGTCTAGCCATTGAGTGACTCTTCCTAAAAATATGAAACACATATAATTCTTCCTTTTTCCTCCTGCTAAGTACATCTGAAAATCCTTGACAGTATATATCAAACAAACATAAGAAGACTCTGAAAGGTAGAGAAAAAACAGCCATACTGCAAGGAGGACCCAAGAAATACCACAGCATTGGGTTTCCTGAATTTTCTTTCTGTCTCATATCCCAGTGGTGGAGACCTTGGCCAACAGGGAACACAATGGCACAACAATAAGTTTCAAAAAAGGCCAAAAAGGAATAAAAAAAGGCGAGCTCACAAAGACAGGAATCTAGTCAGACAATCGCTGCACTATCCCCACCAAAGCTACAGAAAACATGTGATCCCACCCCCACTTTGCAGCAAAGGCTGAATGGAGGACCTTAGACTTCTACCTTTGTAAGGTTGCAGCAAGTTGTCAGCCCCCGTCCCTCCCTTGGCTGTCAGAAAAAGGCCAATAGAGAAGCTAGAAATTTCACTATCAAGGGAGCTCCGATGAGTCACTGCTCTAACCCTCCAATGGCTGGGTAAAGGAAAGAGAACTAGAAAATAAAAATAGCTTTGAAGCATGTCAGGTCTTCACTGACTACACTCCAATGGTCCCCAAAAGGCTGGAGAAGGAGACAAAACTTCAGAGAGATATCTTCATGGTGTAGAAATTCACAGGTGGATCTAGAAAAATAAGGGAACTCACCAGAGTTGTTTTTAAAAATGCTTTCTTACTATAAAGTAGGAGGTCTCCCCCTGTGTTTTATCACCTCTTCTTCACCCCACGGATGAGGAGGAATTCCCAGCCTAGAGTTATGGGGATGGCTGAACACATGATACCTGACACTGGATGGATGAAACTGGCAGCAGTTTATACATACACTCACACTGAGGAGGACATCATCACATACTATACAGGGTCACACAGAGGTAGTGCTGAGGAACAGGATAAACAACTAGGGGCATGAAGAAGACTTTATCATAATGAGAGTGTGGGCTGCCTTCTGGCTCCCCTGGGAGGATGCACTTGGCTTGTTTAAATAATTCTACAGACTGACAGGGAATTGAAACCTATGACTTAGAGACAAGCAGGAAATGTGCCTGGTCCCTCTGATAAAGAGGACTGTTTGACAGGGAACCTTATCCACCAGGGCAAAGTGGGGAAGACGACTTGTGGTTAGACCATCTATGGTCTTTCGGGTTCCACATGTCAAGGTTCCACATGTCAAGGCAGCACATGATACTGCACCTTAATTTTAGACCTTACAGCCTACAAAGTTCAGAGCCTTTCTTCTGTGTTGTGAATGGTTAGAACTCTCTGGAGTTTTGTCTGTGCTCAGAGACTTTAGTTGAAAAGAAAATCCTAATCATGCTGTCAAAGTATTTAAAGACTGTGTTGAGTTAAAACCAATAAAAGGCATGGGGCTCCTGGGTGGCTCAGTGAGTTGAGCTGCTGCCTTTGGCTCGGGTCATGATCTCGGGGTCCTGGGATCAGGTCCTGCATTGGGCTCTCTGCTCAGCAGGGAGCCTGCTTCCCTCTCTCTCTCTCTCTCTCTGCCTGCCTCTCTTGTCTACTTGTGATCTCTGTCAAATAAATAAAAAAATTAAAAAATTTTTTAAAAAGGGGAAACAACTTTAGTTTATTTTTTGTTATTTTTTAAAATTTATTTGAGAGAGAGAGAGAGACAGAGAAAGAGAGCACACAAGCAGGAGGAGTGGCAGAGGGAGAGGGAGAAGCAGGCTCCCGGCTGAGCAGGGAGTCAATGCCGGCCTCCATCCCAGGACCCTGGGATCATGGTCTGAGCTGAAGGCAGGCACTGAGCTGCCCAGGTGCCCCCAAAAACTTTAGTTTAGATTAGACCTTGCTCAAATACAAATTGTTGTGACTCGGCCCCCACACCAGAGGCCTGACAGAACTAAAGGTATGCCCTTATCTGAGGCAAAGTTTGCTTACTGCAGTTCTTATATACACAATGCTTCCCAAAGATTGTGAGACAAATGAAGAAATAAGAAAAATGTGACCTAGGGGCGCCTGCATGGCTCAGTGGGTTAAAGCCTCTGCCTTCGGCTCAGGTCATGATCTCAGGGTCTTGGGATTGAGGTTGGGCTCTCTACTCAGCAGGGAGCCTGCTTCCTCCTCTCTCTCTCTGCCTGCCTCTCTGCCTACTTGTGATCTCTCTCTGTCAAATAAATAAATAAAATCTTTAAAAAAAAAATATGACATCAACAATAAAGAACTCATTTGATAAGCTTAATAGCACAGTGAAAATATCAAAGAAAGCCATCAACTAATTTAAAGACAGGTCAAAAAAGAAATTATTCAGACTGAAAGACAAAAAGGGTAAATGTGTAGACAAAAGGAACAGTGTCTGAGATCTGTGGAACACTTTCATACAGTATGACATACATCTAATTGAAGTATATAAAGATAAAAATAAAGGAGAAAAGAGAGATTGGGACAAAAGATAAATTTTGAAAGATAATGGATTAATATTTTTCACTATTTTTCCAAAATCAATTCAAACACTCAAGAAGTTCAGAAACCCCTAAGAAGAAAATTATGCCTGGACACATTACAGGTGAAATCATGAAACACCAAAATCAAAAAGCAAAAGAAAATATTGAAAGCACTTGATAATTAAAAAAAAATCATATTACATAAAGTGTAAAACAATTATGGCTGATTTTTCATTAAATATAGTTAATGCAGGTTGAAGCCAAAAGACATCTTTAAACTATTCAAAAGAAAAATGAATCTGTTAATTTAGAATTATATTTCGAGTAAAAATATTCTTCAAAGTAAATGGGAAATAAAGACATCTTCATTAAGCAAAACCTGAAAGAATTTGTCTCCAGAAAATCTACATATCAATATAGTGACAATTTAAATGACATGAATATATTTCTTTAAAAAAACCTTATTAAAAGTGATAAAAAAAATACATAAAAGCAAAAATCTAAAAGGCCTCATTCATGATAAAAACTTTCCAACAAAGAAAACTGCAGACCCAAATGGCTTCCCCAGTAAATTCTATAAAAAATTTAAGGAAGAAATATGACAAGTCTTCATGAAGTTTTATCAGAAATAGAAGAAGAAATAATATATCCCAGCTCAATCTATGAGGTAAAAAAAACCCAAATACCAAATATTATAATACCAAATATTTTAAGAAAAATAAAACCATAGATTAATATCCTTCATAGACATGAAAACTAAATATTGTAAAAGGCTACTATATCATGACCACATGAGGATTATTCCTAGAATTCAAGGTTGGTTTACATTTAGAAATCAAGCAATGTAATTCACCATATTAGCAAAAGAAAATAAATTAATTTTTTAAAAGTATGAGTTTAAACGAGTACAGCAAAGCACTGAACAGAATTAAATACTGGTTTATATTAAAATGTCTCTGCACATTAGAAATACAAAAGTATCAACAAAGCATGTGCTGATAACATCTTTACCAATCACAAACTTTAAATGCTTTCCCCCCATTTAAAAAAACAAGTAAAAATGTTTCTTTGCTCTTACAGCTTCTGCTCACAATTGTGTTGGAAGTCTTGGCCATCACATGGTAAAAATTGTGTTGGAAGTCTTGGCCATCACACGGTAAACAAAAGAAACAAGAAGCAGAGTGACTGGAAAGGAAAAAGCAAAATACTCTTTTATAGAGATCATATAATTATGCATATAGAAATTCCATGAAATCCTCAAAAAAAAAATAAAATAAAGAACCCTCCTAATCAGTGAATTTAGGCCAGTTAACAATCTAATGGGTGGAAAATAGTCAAGAAATTTTTAAAAGAACTAAACTGGATTGCTCACACTATCAAATTTTAAGTTTTAATCTACAGTAGTCAGAACAGTATAATACCGGTTCCAAATAATGCAAGAGTGAGCATTTTCTCCAAAAACAGAACACCTGAAGAAAAGTGTTGGCCCAGAAATCAATCCACACTGATTTTGGGTAAAAGCACTGTCAATTCAATGATAATAATAATAATAAAAAAAACTTATTAGATTTTATATTTATTTTATTTATTTATTATAGATTTATTTTTAAAAGATACTGGAGCAAATAAGTACACAAATTTTTATTTTATTTTAAAGATTTTATTTATTTATTTAACAGAGAGAGAGAGATCGTAAGTAGGCAGAGAGGCAGGCAGAGAGAGAGGGGGAAGCAGGCTCAATAGGACACAGAAAGCATGCACCATAAACAAGGTGATACATTGAACCTCTTCAAAACTAAAAGCTTTAGCCTTTTTTTTTTAAGTTTTTATTTATTAATTTGAGAGAGAGAAAGAGAATGAGAGAAAGAGAGCATGAAAAGGGGGGAGGGTCAGAGGGAGAAGCAGAATCTCTGCCAAGGAAGGAGGTTGATGAGAGACTCCAGGACCATGACCTGAGCTGAAGGCAATTACTTAACCAACTGAGCCAAACAGGGGCCCAAAGCTTCAGCTTTTTAAGGACACAATTAAGAAAATGAATAGCAAAGTCTGCACTGGATAAAAATAACAGTAATTTAGATATATGAACAAATTACCCATCCAGAATAGAAAATGAATTCCTATAAATCAATTATAAAAAGACAAATAATCCAGTTAACAATTTGGTGAAAGCCCTTTGAATAGACACATAACAAAGAGATACAAATGATACACATGAAAGGTGTCCTACATATTCTGTTATCAGAGCAAAGCAAAGCAATTAAAACCATAATTAGATACTATTTCTCAGACATTAGAAGAACAAGAAATAAAAGAACAACAACAACAACACCGCCACTAAGTGCTGGAAGGGAGTAAGGCAATCAGAACTCTCACATTCTTCCAGTAGAAATGTAAAATGGTACCACCACTTTGGAGGACTGTGTGGCAATTATGAAGTCACAAGTGATGTGGGAAGCAAAGGCAAAAGAAATGAAGCTTCAGTTAAAATCCCCTTACAGCTTGCGGCCCTCGATACGCACCTGAAACATGCAGAGTGTGACCTTCCTCAAGGAACTCAGGGCTGCCTTAGTGCCTTAATGTTTAAAGTAAACTTATCCTAGCAGCAGCTGGCCCCTCAAGGTCCTGAAAGCCTTGCTTCCAGATTCCTTGGAGACTTGTGCTATTCCTAACCCCCACTAATTTAAAAGTATATAGTCAGTCAGTCACTCCTCAAAATCTAGGTGCTCTTTCTGCTCACAGGTCCTGCCCCATGAATAGGGAGGGGGTTAAGGTCTAGGCAGGAGAGATAGGAGGCCCCTGACTTCCTGACTGGACACCCGAAACTATTCCCTACCCAATACGCAGGTGTAAACGCTGAAACAGAGCGGAGCAAGGGATAAGGGAACAGACCAAGAATAAACCAAGACTAAAAAAGAATAAAATGCTGATATATGTAATAACATGAGTGAATCTCTCACTCAATCTGTTGAGTGAGAGATATGAAACAGAAAAGAGTACCTATGTTATAGTTCTATGTATATGAAGTCCAAGAACAGGAAATACTAATTTGTGGTAGAAATCAGAAACTAGCTTCCTCTGGAAGTATGAGGATTTATTAGCAATGGACATGAAAGATCTTTCTGAGATGATGGAAATATTTTACATTTTGCTTTGGGTTGTGGGTGCTGAGTATACACAACTATCAAAATCAGTGAATTGAACATTTAAGAACTGAGCATTTGGTTGTATGTAATTTACACACTGATTTTTTAAGCGTAAGAAAAAGAACGTAATAAACTTGAAATCAAGAATGTTTGCCCCCTGGGGCACCTGGGTGGCTCAGTGGGTTAAGACTCTGCCTGCAACTCGGGTCATGATCCCAGCTTCCTGGGATCGAGCCCCATATCTGGCTCCCTGTTTGGCGGGAAGCCTGCTTCTCCCTCTCCCACTCCTACTCCTTGTGTTCCCTCTCTCGCTGTGTCTCTCTCTGTCAAATAAATAAACAAAATCTTTAAAAAAAAAAAAAAAAGAATGTTTGCCCCCTTTTAGCAGTGAGTTGATTTTTCTTAAATCAAGTATACAATCTTTCCTTTTCGAAATAGTACAAATCTAATTCTTACATTCTTCTGTGGAGCAGAGATGATCTCTAGGACAGAAAGTCAACTTAGTTCAGCTTGGTATTTACCAAAAATTTCATATGCCTGGAACATGAAACAGATGATAAGAATACAGTGGCACACTAAGAAAACTTCACTGTTAGAATCAGGACTAAAATTTAGGTTTTCTAAAACCAAATATAGAAAGTAGTCTTTCTATACTTAACTCTGTCTTCATAATATATTCTCTTAAAACCACCTACACGCAATCAAATTTAAAGCTTAAACTGTTCTAATTTTATTAAGGGGGGATAATGTTAAAGTACTGTTTCAACAATAGATACATTTACACACACATACACATATATTAGTAATTACATATATCCATATATATATTTACTGTTAAGCCAAAATATTGGTAAACATGGTTAAATATCAAGAACATGAATTTATTAAAAAACAGCAACAATGAAAACCTAATACTAAGTAGCTGAAGAGCAATCCAACAATTATTATTATTATTTTATCATGACAAAACCCACTTATTGTAGAAAAATGAAAAACGAATAGCATTTCCCCCATCTTGTAGAATTAAAGAAGAATGCTCATTCTACTGAAATGTTGTAACATATAGATATCATCAAAATATGAGAGTATTCTTTCTGCAAAATATATTTTTCTTAAGCAGCAGGAAATGGTTCATGTAATAACAACCCAAATTAAATAAATATAGCTTAAACTTAGAGATATATCAGCTGCTGACAAACTCTCATTAGTAATAAATTTAGGAAATGGCCAGATGTCGTAAACAAGTGTTATAATCAGAACAAAAATAGCTCACAAAACACTCCACTTTCATCTGAAGTATTCTTAGTAACTTTGATGTATAACTTATTACAGCCAGTTCCTTCATTAGTTCTATCATTATTGTTCAGTTCTCAAAAGTTAAATCATAAATTGAAATATAACCCTGTGGAAATGGATTTAATGTATAATTTGTAATAATAAATCAATAGATTGAAGAAGGTGTACAATACTTAACTGGGTAGGACTATGAATCAAAGCTAGATACACCATTACTAAAGTTGTAGTAAGAGTACTGATTAGAATGACATTTTACATTTGTCCTGGGCAACTCTGACAAACACAAAACCACCTTTCATTTAATATTCTTTTCTCAGACCTTCATTAAAAAAAAAAAAAAAAAGGAAAGAAGAGACAAACAGTTTATTCATATATTATCGTTCACACAAAATGAGAACACTTGCCTTTAGAGGTAGAATTCTTTCTTAAAAAACAAGAACACCCAATGTTAATTCTCAAATTTTAGAAATTTTGTATGCCATGACTTAGAGCCACATTCCCTTGAAGTCCTTTAATACTTTATAATAAGCAGTTCCTAAATTTAAGAAATAGGTTATAAATGTGTCTGCTTCAAATTTACAATGAAATTTTAGTTTTAAAGTACATATTTGCTAGATTAGAATTTATAATTTAAATTTAACTAGATGCTAGCAACACACCAATAAAATTAAGAAATTACCTCCATTGATAGTTACAGTTTGTTACTGATCTTTCTGTATGCAAATCTGTGTATCACTGGCTAAATTAAAGAAGCAGAAAAGGAAATTACTGCTTGAAGCACTGCTATGAATATAGGCAAAGAAATTCTCCAGATTTTCATTGAAAAAAATCAATAAATAACCTTCCTTTAATTTTATCAGTGCTTCTGCCTTCAAATCCCAAGAGATAATAATCTCTCTCCCAAATACATCTAGCCTAGTGAACACAGTTTCTATCTTATTTTCATGGACGACTTTCTTCTGAATCTGATTTAACTATTCCTTTGAGAACCATAGGCAGGGTAGTGTAGAAAGGGGGTAGTCTGTCCAATGGATGCAAGTTTGAACCTGAGATTTTTTTTCTCATCCTGTTCTGTCATGTACCACTCTTATGGTTTTAGACATGTCTTTTGATCTCACCACGCTTCCGTTACCTCCTCTGTATTCTTCCTCCAATGATTACATGGCTCAGGGCCTATGGGACCACTTTATACAATGAAAAGTCACATATTGGTAAAAATTGGAATATTATTATCTCAAGAAACCAGAGCTATTCTTTACCAATCCTACACTTAATTTCCATTTCTCTTCCCAAGGCAAAAGACTGGACCCACCTATTCTTGCATGTCTTTAATCCTTACTCTTACTCTACACAATAGAAAGTCTTCTGTGTGACTCCTCTGTTCTAGAAACTCTCAGGGGACAGATCTTAGGCCAAAAGAAGGACAGAATAACGATGATTTGCCTTCTCCAGACAATTATAATGATTGTTAGCTCATTATGCACTGATTCTGTGCTAAGTATTGCATGGAGTGGCACATAACTATATTAATCCTGTTTCATTTCTCAAACAACTTGTGACATTGTGATTCATGATAGCCATTTTACCAGGAAATCAAGTAACTGGCCAAGGTATGTCACTGAAAGCTGAGAGATGCCATTTGAATCCAAACTCTTTAAGTCTACAGCTTCAGCTAAACCCTTTCCCCAAGGATAACCGATCTCACCTAGTTAGATTCTTAATTCTTGTTAACAATAGAAGTCAACTTCTGTGACATTAGGAAACTAGTACAAACAGCCAACACAGCGCTTGGTTTCAAAAGAAAGCAGCCATATTTGCAAATGCATCGCTTGTCTTCCCCTGTGCTTCTATATATGGAGCAATCAGAGTATCTGTAAAGTTTAAGCAGCAACATACTACTTCCAAAAAAAGTAACAGTTTCACAAAACAAAGTCTGTTGATTTAGTAGACGATTTAGTTTATCAACTAAAAGAATAGCTTAACAATTGACTGTGCCATGAGGAATAATAACATTCCAACAGTTTCCAATATAATGCTTGTCTTCAGGCTATTTTCGTAAACATGGTTAAATTCTGCCAAAAGATTTTCCCCACACCCATTCCTACAGGGTTATGATGTGTCACACATTTTAAAGGAAAGTACAAAGTTTAAAATTCTTTTTCATTGTATGTTACACAAAGTGCTAACACTATTAATACTCAAAACAGACCTGTAATCTCATTAGAAGCAACAATAGCAAACTCCTCTATCTTTACTTTTTTTTTCTTTCAAGCAGAATGTTAATTAAAAAAAAAAGTCATGGGTCGCTCTTACCTTAATATCCTTTGCACATGATGTATACTAGACGCTAACATGTGGAAACCTCTGTGGGCTTCTCTTTAGGCTGTCTCCAAATGTTCACTTATTTGCAGAAGCAGAGAAACGGGAGCTTAAGAGGGGCAGAGGGAAAAAGCACCCTTACAATGGCCCTGCCATTATTCTCTCTGTGAATGCCTAGCAACAGAAGCCCAGAGACCAAGAAACTAAGATGCCTGAGGGCACTGACCCCAGCCCGCCTCCTGTCCTTTCAGTGTTGCATTTGATCCGAGATTCTTACTAAAAAGTGTTATCTAAGCTGAAGGTTTAGTCACCACCGGTGATTAACGTCTTCCAAATAATGGAAGACTAAGACTTTTCTCAATATTCTTGATGGCAATATATTTTGTTAATTAGTAATATTTAAGTCTGTATGGAAATGGGCATAATCTATAAACATAGTTATTAAGATTTCGACTTTTAATTTGATCCCATTTAGAAACAAGAAAAACAGTAATGGAAACCAGAGTAAACTGCTCTTAGTTTTTTGGTTCACACCATTATTGCAGCCCTGGGCTGCATTCCTGAGAGCATTTCATAGTCAGCCACACCTCAAGGATAAGTCTATTCTAATTCTTTGCTAGAGCATTCTATAGTTTCTTGTACAGCTCCTGTGAGTGGGTGGAAAATGAGTTCTTGGAAGTCTGCATCTCAGACAGAATTTTTCTAGAACATAGATTTGAGTCAGCTGAATTCCTTCACTCAGTTTCTGACATTTGTCACCTTTCTTTTGAGTAAACAACTCTTCTGCAAGCCAGTGGGAAGACCTCTGTTCGAATCCTTCAGGACTTGTTTGGCATAAGATAGGTAGGTGATCAATAAATATATGGTGCCTGCCTCTGTAGCTAAAAGTAGTAACAGCTTTGACGTAAGTTTGAGTTCTTCCTCATACATAATTTGCTCCCTTAGAGATTTTTTGCTCCAATCAGCCAAGACCCCCCAACGAAACACATTGTTCATTGTTGAAAAACAGTCTCCAGATTTTAGGGCATATACATATGTCTGTGTGAAACATTTTTGAAAGTTTAGATGCATATGGGTGGAAATGTCATTGTAACTAAATTTCAGTGGGTTTTTAGTGTCTGCTTTTGAGGCATGTATTCCATTAGCTACCTAGCTTTTAGGAAATAGGTAGAACCATAATATACTATCATTAATCTCTCACATGAAGCAGTTAAAAATTCTATCACAAAATTTTATAAAAAAGTATTGCTCCCAGCTGTCCTCTATGCTCCACTAGCCTGTACTATTTAAAGTCCGGGAAGAAAACTCCTGAATTACCTTATAAATATATTATCTCATCACAAGTAGAATGAATTAAATCGTGAATCATAAGTAAATAAAAATATTCCTGCTTTGACACTAATGTCTGACTTAATTACATTGTAAAATAAAAAATTATGCTCAGATGAATATAATTCCATATAAAATTTAAAAAGAGGCAAAGGCATTTGAAACAATTGTTCACTCTAAGAAAAATATAAAATTATTTTCATAGAAATATATAAACAGAAATATAGGAATTCAACAAAAATATTGTGTGAGCATGATGCACAGTATTGGTCATGACAAAACTGAGGTTCGACTGTTCGAATTATTCTAGTAAAGTTAGTATCTTATTGAAATTTTTAAAAAATGAAAACAATATTTTTAAATAATTTAGTATGCAGCATATTATATGTAGTGTCTATGTATTGTTATGTATATACTATATCATATCTATGCATAATATTTACATGTGTACATGCATAAGCTAGTATGTAACATATAGAATATATAAATAATTATGTGTGTGTATATATAATATACATATTTGTAATGGGAGAGCAGAGCATGTTTGTGTGTCTTCTAAAAAACTGTAATGTAAGATGAAGGAATAAGACTTTCATTAAAAAAAAATTTATAGGGGCGCCTGGGTGGCTCAGTGGGTTAATGCTTCTGCCTTAGGCTCAGGCCATGATCCCAGGGTCCTGGGATCGAGCCCCATATCAGGCTCTCTGCTCCACAGGGACCCTGCTTCCTCCTCTCTCTCTGCCTGTTTCTCTGCTTACTTGTGATCTCTGTCTGTCAAATAAATAAATAAAATCTTTAAAAAAAATTTATATATATGGACATTGGGGAGGGTATGTGCTTTGGTGAGTGCTGTGAAGTGTGTAAACCTGGTGATTCACAGACCTGTACCCCTGGGGATAAAAATATATGTTTATAAAAAATTAAAAATTAAAAAAAAATAAAAAAATAAAAAATTTTAAAAAAATTTATATATATTTATTTGAGAGAGAAAGAGATAGAGCATGAGCAGTGGGAGGGGCAGAGCAAGAGGGAAAGAGAGAAGCAAACTCTTGGCTGAGTGCAGAGTTTGACAGGTGACAAGGCCAGGAGAGATCCCAGGTGGCAACACTGTGACTTAAGCCTAAATCAGACACTTAACTGATTTAGCCACCCAGGCACCCCAAGGAATAAGCATTTTAAAGAGCCAAAAGAAAGTAAAGTGACATGGGACCCCTTTAGACATTACTTTTCTTACATATTCATTTTCATTAAATTTATGTGCATGTGTGTATATGTATGGAGACAGAGAATCTCCTTGTGGAAAATTAACTTCATGAGTCAAAATTTTTCTCTTTTTATCTGATCACTGTATCTCTAGAATAATTGTGAAAGCAATTTTCAAAAGTAATGTCAAGTTAGGACACCTGGGTGGCTCAGTGGGTTGTCTGCCTTCTGCTCAGATCATGATCTTAGGGTCCTGAGATCAAGCCCTGCATTGGGCTCCCTGCTCAGCAGGGAGTCTGCTTCTCCCTCTCCCTCTGTTCTTACCCCTCTCTGCACACCCCACTCCTGCTCATGCTCTCTCTCTCAAATAAATAAATTAAAAATCTTAAAAAAAAAAAGTAATGTCAAGTTTACTGAAGCCTTCTCAATCCCTAAATACTACTTTGTCTACTGCAACCAGGGATAATTTATGTAAAATGCTAATCAGATTATGTGTGTTCTCCCATTTGTTAAATTCTGGTCTTTACCATTGAGCCTAAAATGCAAACCAGATTCTCAGACCCTAATGATCTTATTTCAGTCTCACCTGACAGCACTCCCTTCTTTGCTTACTATGTCTCAGTCATGCTGATATTCCTTCAGTTCACAAATGTGTACTTTTTCATTAAAAAGTAATGACAAAGTACTTTGTCATTTGGGGCCCCTTGTCTAGAAAGGAGGCTCCTTGTCTAAAAATCTGTCTTCCTGTCTTCCCAAGGTTGTTTTCTTCTTATGATTAAATCTCAACTTATATAGTTCCTTCTCCCCTACAAGTATCTCCTTCAAATATGTATTTCACAATTAGTTGTTCATTTACTGTTCATTTCCTTCCTACCACATATCACAATTAGCTGTTATTTCATTTATTTATTTGTTTTCAATCATTCTCCCGCAAATGAGCCACTAAATTCCATGATGGCAAAGGAACATGTTAATCACATTCATTTATTTTATCTCATTGCCTCGCATGGTATCTAACATATGGTAAATTTTTAATAAGAATTCTAAGTGAGTGAATGAAAAGTAACATCCACATACCCATAGTTCTTTATATGTATTTCTCTTTAAAGGTTTAATACTTTCTACTTGTGTTAGAGCTATCTGGAAGTAACTGTAACATAAAGTCCTCAAATGTCTAGGGCAAGATGTCCTCTTTTCCATTTCCATAGCACAGATCTGCAGTGTGCTGTGGAAGACACTGTGATATGCTGTGGAGGGGTTCCCCTTCAGGAATAAAGACTTCATTCCCCCAACTGCTGGAAGACAGGCACCACCTTTCTCTGGGAATTCTCTCAGCTGAAAAGAACTGTCTTGCTTAGTGATGTACCTCCTTCCAGCGCTAGCCTGCAACAAGTGACCAAAGTTGAAATACGAAGATTCAGGTTCCTCATGCTGGTAAGGGATAATTCTGAATGGGGTTGACCTAGGTCTTCACTGGGATTAAAGAACAGCTCAACTTGTCCCTCAGCCCACAGCAACCTTCTGTAAGTCAGGAACACTCTCTAATAAATTTCTTTGGAAGTAATCTCCATCGAATAATCTGTTTCCCAGAGATGTTGAACTGTAAGTCTGCAAATATTTATTTCCCCTTTTCCATAGCAATAGAACCCCTTATTTTTAGATGAAAGAAGGCCGCATGTCCTAGTATTCCCTGCAGACAGTTGTGGCCATTTAGCGGGTGGTAAGCAGAAATTGTGTGTCCATCTGCCAGAAAATGTTCTTAAAATAATGTATTTGCATCTCTCTCTGCTCCTTCCTTCTTACTGGATGGAATACCTGGAGTTCTGGCAATCACCCTGAATCATGAGAATAACTTGGAGACAAAAATCCATGTGGGGCAAAGCTTTAGCATGGAAAAACCTGGGTCATGGACATTGCGATAGATCACTCCAGTGCTGGACAGATTATGTGCAGACTTCCCGAATGCAGAGAAGATTAAAATTAAACTTCTATCCAGTTTAAGCCACAGTTAATGGGGAATTCCAGTGATTGACATCCAGCCTAAATGCTAACAGAGTAAGTGACATAGAGCTTCAGAAATTGTTTCGAAAGTTAAATAAATAAATAATTACAAGACAGTTACCATTTTTAGGCAAATTTTCACTGTGAATATGATTAAGAGAGACAATGGGAAAACAGAAAGAGGCCAAGATACCTTAACAATGGGACTATTCCATGAATGGCACCTTAACAATTTATATCTGAAGGCTGAAAAAGAAAGCAATAGAAAATGTTATGCTTTGATTTAAATGACCTTAAGTACGACTATTAAAAAAATGTATTCTCTTCCCAATTCCCTAATTCCTCTCTTTGCTTGAATCTCTACCATTAACATGATTTTATACCTTCTAAGATATATTTGGTAAGGCCTACAAAACTGGGGTATTTTATACAATCCTCTAAAAGGAATACTATTAAAATGGTTCAACTTTAAAAAGAATAAATCATGCTAAAAAAGTTGACATTTCTCTCTGTACTTGGTGAAAAACAATAGATTCCTAAGAAACTAGTGTGCTAGTTAAATAGAACTCAAATATAACTTTTCATCTGATAATAGAAGAAAAAGAAAATTTGATACTGCAGCATGATTTTATTTATAATAGAAATTTCATTGTGATAAAAATACAAGGGGAGAAAAAATAGTCCTGGGTGTTGACTCTGGAGCTGGAACTCAGTCAAATTGGAGTTCAAATACCGCCTGTAGCATCTATTTGCTGTATGATCTTGGTGAGCTTCTTCAAGTACCTATATCTGAATTCTTTTACCTCTTCAATGGGATGTACATGACAGTGCTTTCTTTACTTATCAACCCTATAATAAATTGACTTGGATCTTTTGGCTTTTCCAAATTCTTGAGATCATACTACTTATTAAAAAAATAATGAGGTGGCATAACCCATCTTTTCAAATTTGTGTCCCCAAACCCCAGTGAAAACACACATGATATTTTATATTTAAAGTATATATGTGAAGGTGGAAAACTAATTCCAGTTGTGGGGAATTGATGTTATGACACTCAGTGTCAGTCAGAGATCAATCTACATTAAGAAAAGTTTACATGTGTGACTTGAATACATTTGAATTTTTAAATCACCTCTCCCTCAAACTTGAAGGACATAGGAAAGTTTGCCATCAGTCAGCATATGATTTTTGGAAAGGAGAGGAGGGTTAATTAAAGTTGTCTCCTTTGTTCTGTTCAGTTTCAATAATGTACACTGGAAGGTGACATAAAATCATATTTTTCTGGTGTTTGATAAATGGGGCCATCAGCATCAAATCATTTTCTACACCAAGCAGTTTGCTATTAAAGAATATTTAATAAAGGAAGGCCAAAGTCAACACATACATAAGGCAAAAGAGAGATGCTATCATTGATTTTGAACTAAAAAGGGAGAGAAAAATTTTAATTTTTATAAAAATGCATGTGTAAGCTTGAGGGAAATATATTAAGGAAAAATCGGAGGCTTTGTAAAAATCCGGCTAAGTAAGTGTTCCTATGACCTAAATCAAATGCTGTTTTGTAATTGCATTACAATAATGTCGGAACTAAGACTAACATTCCTAATTATAATATGTGAAATAAATGGTTATTTGAAAGGACACTGGGCCTCCACTTATGCCCGCTGGGATCATTTTCATTTTTTATGTTGTTATCTCCTGGGCTGCTTTTCCCTATTTTTTTTTTTTGAAGCAATTTCACATAAAGTTTAAATGTGTCTAAGCTATACGTATATAAGCTAAGCCCTCTATGATAACAAAAAATAGTAAAACAACAGATCTATGATTTAGGTGATACTATAACGAATTAGTTATATTAGTAATAGAAACAATTAAAATAATACTAATGCAATAATTTGGGGCATCTTCATTTGCAGTCACATAGAGTATAGAATTTAATATGCTTATAATTCTCTAATCTAGTATTCAAGAAGATGAAAATATTTTAATAATAAGACGATTCAAGGCATGGGTGTCTGAGTGCTTCAGTCAGTTAAGCATCTGCCTTAAGCTCAGGTCATCATTCCAGGGATCTGGGATTGAGACCCTCATCAGGTCCCTTGCTCAGCAAGGAGCCTGCTTCTCCCTTTATCTGTTATTCCCCCTACTTGTATTCTCTCTCTGTCAAATAAATAAATAAAATCTTAAAAAAAAAAAAAGATTCAAGGAGAGACTACGTGGACAGTAAAATTGTTATTACTCTTTAAGAAGTGCCATTGAGTTTAAGTATTGGTGCAAACAAATGGCAAATATCTCAGGAACGTACGAAACCATAAAATTACATTTGGGCCGAAAGTTATGTTTTAAAATAACCTCTTTGGACAGTTAAATCTTTAATTTTTTCATACTTTATGATAAATTTCTTAAGTAAGATCTCTGTGACAATCAAGAAATGACCAATATTTTCATGTGAAAGGGGTGAATGATGAAGACATTTTGGAGAATATACCAGACAGGATGGAGCACTTTAGGCCTGTGGGAAACAGAGAGTACAAAAATGGAAGTGGGCATCCAAGCATTTAAAATACTGGCATTTTAATTAATTTTATTTTATCTATAAATATAACATGTATCCATAAGTATAACATACAAGTATATATTATGTATGTTACATAGACTATAATAATGTATTAATTATTAAATAAAATAATGTAAATATAATATCTATAAATATTAATATATAAATTTTTGTAACAAAATTCTATGGCTATGAAATTGATAGCATAAAGATATATCTAAAATCTGGAACCAAATCAACAGAGTTAAAGGCAACCTATGGAGTGGGAGATGATATTTGCAAATGACATCTTGAATAAAAGATTAGTATCTGAAATACATAAAGAACCTATCAAACTCAACACCAAAAAACCCCCAAATACGTGAATTAAAAAATGAGAAGACATGAATGGATATTTTACCAAAGAAGGCTTCCAGATGGCCAACAGACACATGGTCAAAGTCACCTATCATCAGGGAAATGCAAATCAAAACTACAATGAGGTATCACCTTACACCTGTCAAAATAGCTAAAATTGACAATGCAAGTAAGAACAGATGTTGGCAAGGATGTGCACTGTTGGTGGGCTTGCCAATTAGTGCAGCCACTGTGGAAAACAGTATGACGTTTCCTCAAAAGGTTAAAACCAGAACTTTCCCATGATCCAGCAATCACACTATTGGGTACTCACCCAAACAATACAAAAATATTAATTCAAAAGGATACATGCATCCCTATACTTATATCAGCATTATCTACAAAGGGCTAGAAATGGAAGCAGCCCAAGTTTTCCATCAACTGATGAATGAATAAAGAAGATGTGGTGTATATATACACAATGGAATATAATTCAGCCATAAAAAATGAAGTTTTGCCATTTGCAATAAGATGGATGGAGCTAAAGAGTATGATGCTAAATGAAATAAGGCAGTAAGAGAAAGACAAATACCATATGCTTTCACTCATATGGGGAATTTAAGAAACTAAACAAACAAGCAAAAGGGAAGAAAGAGAGAGAGATAAATAAAAAAAAAAATACTTAGGGGCACCTGGGTGGCTCAGTGGGTTAAAGCCTCTGCCTTCGGCTCAGGTCATGATCCCAGGGTCCTGGGATCGAGCCCCACGTCGGGCTCTCTGCTCAGTGGGGATCCTGCTTCCTCCTCTCTCTCTCTCGCCTGCCTCTCTGCCTACTTGTAATCTCTGCCTGTCAAATAAATAAATAAAATCTTAAAAAAAATACTTAAAAAAAAAATAGACTTGTAAATATTAACCAGAGCAGGGGGAGGGAGGATGGGTGAAATAAATGATGGGGATAAGGAGTGCACTTGTGATGAGCACGAGGTAATATATAGAATTATTGAATCACTATAAAAAAAAAGGAGGAGTAAAAAAAATCTGAATCCAGAATCTTTATCCCATTTTTAAGGTGTGATTGGATATATTTAGTAAATGTATGATCTTATACTTCACAGAAATATTCTTTGAAATATCCTTATTTCTTTATGGTTTTTCATATTTTCTGAAATTTCACCTGAATATATGTTTGAACTGTCTTTCACCTAACTGCTGAGACAAGATTTTCATCATGTATAATACTACATCATCTTCTCAGGTACCCATTTCAACAAATATCAGAGCCAGAAACAGATACTAAATAAGAGAAGTTTAACAACAAAAGAGTATAGTGGAGAAAGGGAGAAAGCAAAAAGATAAGGAAAAATTGATTAGATGAACACAATGATAATCATTGAAAGGATTCTCTTATTTTTTATTATTTTTTTAAAACTTTATTTAATTGAGAGAGCAAGAGAGTGAGAGCATGAGCAGGGGGAGGGGCAGAGGAAGAAGGAGAAAAAGATAATCTCCAGCAGACTGCCCTGCTGAGCATGGAGCCTGATGAGGGGATTCATCCCATAACCCTGAGATCATGACCTGATCTGAAATCAAGAGTCCTTTGCTCAACTGAATGAGCCACCCAGGTACCCCTCTCATTTTGATTTTCTAAACCATTTTTGCACTCCTTAGGAGTATGTTTTCAGTAAGTTATTGGTCTCAGTTTCATTAGGTGTAAACTAAAGGGTCCAACTAATGATCCCTAAAGTTAGTGATGGCCAAATGTTTAGCCACTGGTTCTTTCTGGGGTGAGGAGGAGGCTTGCCAGTTTCTGTCATATAAATACTCCTGCCAAAGCTACATTGGTGTCAGTATCAGGATATCAATTTGAAGTCACTGCATGTAAATTTGCTTTGATAAACTGATGTGAGCTGGTTCTAGCACACTACTGGTGTTCTCTCCAAATTTAAATGATGTGACTCCAGTCTACAAGAGCATGGATATATTCCCAAACTTCAACCATACCTCAACTTGCTGATTTATTGATTCCCTTAATGGCACCTTCTCCTTTGAACTCTTTAAATAAATACTGAATATAGTCAAAGTATTTGAGACTCATCTGTACAATAATTTTGCTGCATGTATGGGTCTGCTCTCCGTTTGTTTTGTTTATACTGGGAGTTAATTTTCTTGAAGTAGAACATAGAGTATGCTTACATTTCCATGAATTGAGAAATATTCTTGAGAACTCCAGGGTATGGAGTTGAAGTCATTTTAATAACAAGAAAAAAAATGGCAAATTCAATGTATTTACTTTCACTTTTTAATTGGGACATACTCACCATATAATAAATTGCACATTCTTGAGATCCAAAATTTGGAAGTTTTACATATGTGTACAGAACATGAAACCATCACTTTAATCAAGATGATGAGCATGTCTATCACCCCCAAAACGTTCTACATACTCTGCAGTTGGTCTCTCCCACTCTCCCCATATAACATCTTCATGCAAACACTGATAATATGTATTTTTCACACTGCAGATAACTGCATTTTCTGAAATTTCATGAGTGAAATTGTACTACAAACACACCATTACATCTGGCTGTTTTAGCTTGCATAATTATAATTATTATTAGTATTAGTGATAGTATTTTTTTGAGAGAGAGTGAGCCCAAGCTAGGGAGGGGAGGGATACATGGAGACTGAGGGAGAAACAGACTCCCTGCTGAGCAGGTAGCTTGAGGTGTGCTCAATCCCAGAACCCTGGGATCATGACCTGAGCCAAAGGCAGGGGCTTAAGTGACTGATCCACCTAGGCATCCCATGATCTCATTTCTTCTTCTTCTTCTTCTTCTTTTTTTTTTTTTTAAAGATTTTATTTATTTATTTGACAGAGAGAGATGACAACAGGCAGAGAGGCAGGCAGAGAGAGGAGGAAGCAGGCTCCCTGCTGAGCAGAGAGCCTGATGGCGGGGCTGGATCCCAGGACCCTGAGGTCATGACCTAAGCCGAAGGCAGCGGCTTAACCCACTGAGCCACCCTGGTGCCCCGATCTCATTTCTTCTTGAGTGAGATCTGGCAATTTGTGTCTTTCTAGCAATTTTTAAATTTAATCTAAGTCTTTGAAATTATAGGCAGGAAGTTGCTCAAAGTATTTTCTTATTACCCTTCTTATACCTATAGATTCTGCAGTAATGTCATCCCTTTTATTCCTGGAATTTATTCTTCTATTTTCTACTTCATCGATTTCACTCTGATCTTTATTATATCCTTTTCTTTTGCTTATTCTTGGTTTTACTTGCATTTGTTTTCCTGGTTTTATTTCTTTTCTAACATAGGTATTTAGTGTTGGAAATGTCCTCATTTTATTTGTATCTCCCAAATTTGTATGTGTTGTGTGTTCATTTTCACTCATTAAAGAAATGTTAAAAATCCCTTTTTGTTTCATCTTTGGCTCACATGCTGTTGAGAAGTATACTTTTTAATTTCCCAATATTTAAGGATTTTCTGGGGAAGCTTTCTGTCACTGATTTATATTTTGATTTTGTTATGTTCAGAGAACATGCTTTGTATGAGTTTAATTGTTCTAAAATGTATTGAGACTTGCTTTATGGCTCAGGATATGGTCTGTCTTGTTAGATGTTCACACTTGAAAATAGTGTGTATGCAGCTGATTTGGATGGAGTGTTCTAAAAATATCAATTAGGTCAAGTTTATTGGTAATGTTAAGTCCTTCATATCCTTAACTGAATTTCTGTCTACTTATTTTATTATTATTGAGAAAAGAGTGTTGAGGTCTATAATTATGGATTTGTCTATTAAGAGCCCAGATCTTGCCCCGTGATGTATTACCTATATAAAATCTTTGAAGTTCTTCGTCCGTGAAACTCACCTAATCAGGTGAGTCTTTAAAAGGGACAGGGATCCAAGTGAGAGGGATTTGAAGTATGAGAGGAATTCTGTGTGAAGGAAACTCTCTGTTTCTGGTTTTGAAGATGGGGCGGTCCACATGGCAAGGAATACAGATGGCCTCTAGGAGCTGAGAGAGACCTCTGACTAACAGCCAGTAAGGAAATGGGGACCTTAGTCTTGTGGCCACAAGAAAGTGATTTCTGCCACAACCATGTCAGCTCGGAATAGGACTCGGACCTCCAGATTGGAACACAGCCCAGCTGACACCTTGATTTCAATGAATAGAGAACCCTGTGCCCAGACTTTGACCTACAGAACTCTGACCTAATATATAGGTGTTTTAAGGTCATTAATTTCTAGTAATTTGTTATGCAGCAGCAGAAAGCAGAAATAGTATATAAGCAATTAAGATTTATATGTCCTCATAATTAACGGAAAACTTTATTATGAAATAAACTTCTTTGCCATTGGTGATACTCTTTGATCTGGAGTCTACTTTGCCCGATGTTAATATAACCACTCTACATTTTTTTTGATAAATGTTAGCATAGAATATCTTTTACCATCCTTTACTTATAACCTGTTTGTGTTGTATATTTAATTCGGATTTACCATAGCCAGCATGTCATTACCATTTAATCTGACATTGTCTGCCTTATAACTGGGATGTGTAGACTCATCATTATATTTGATTATTACATATTTGGATTTAAATTTATCATCTTGCTGTTCATCTTCTATCCATCCCATCTGTTCCTTCTACCACTGCCCCCACTTCCAGCCTTTTTCCTTACTCTGCTTTCTTTTGAATTAATCAAGCATGTTTTATGATACACTTTATGATTTTTGTTTGTTGGTTTATTAGCAATAACTCTATATATTATCATTTTAGTTTCTGTAGTGTTAATAGTATCCATCATTAACTTATCGCTGCTTACTTTTGAGGGATATTATACTACTTCTTGTAAACTATAGGAACCTTACAAAAGTATTCTTCTTTTTCTGCTCTTCAAGATTTTGTGCCATTTTTTGCTATATATTTTTCTTCTATGTATGTTAGAAACCACACAATATGTCATCATTAATTTTTGAATAATTCTCTTTTAACAAGATTTAAATAATAAGACAGAGAAGCTTTACATTTATTCATGTAGTTACCTTCTCTGGTGCTCTCCATTCTTTTGCATATTCATCTGGTATCATTTTCCTTCTGCTTAAAGAACTTCTTTTAACATTTCCTATCTTGCACGTCTGCTGATGACTTCATTCAGTTTTTATGTCTAACAAAGCCTTATTTTACTATTATTATTATTACTATTATTATTTTGTAGCTTAGTCATTCATTCACTATTAATTTTGAAAGATATTTTGGCTGAGTGAAGAATTCTAAGTAATAGTCTTTTTCATTCAGTACTATAAAGATGCCACTCCAATGTCTTCTAGCTTGCATTGTTTCTGGGGGGAAAAAAAACCACTGCCATCCTTATCTTTGTTCTTTGTTCCCCTCTACACAATATATCTTTTTTCTCTGGTTGCTTTTATCAGTTTTTTATTACTAGTCTTTGGCGTTTGAAACAAATGCTTCCTGGTGTGTTTTTCATGATTCCTGTACTTGTGGCTCTTGAATCTGTGAGTTTAAAGTTTTCACCAAATTTGGGGGGCAATGACCATTATTTCTTCAACTATGTATATATATATCTTTTTCTTCCTTCACCTTTGAGGCTTCCAGTTACATATATATTTGACCACTTAAAGCTATCCCACAGTTCACTGTTGATTTGTTTTTTGTTTGTTTGTTTTGTTTTTTGGGTTTTTTGCTGTTGTTCTTTTTTTCATTTAGGTTTCAGCACAGATAATTTCTATTACTAGGTCTTCAGATGAATAATCTTCTTTTGCAATGTTTTATCTGCCATTAATACCCCACCCAGGGTATTCTCCATCTTAGATATTGTTTGAGTGTTTTTTTAGATCTTCTCTGTCTCACGTACCATGTTTAATCTTACATCTACCTATTGGCCATATGGAGTACAGTTGAAAGTGTTCAATATCCTTGTCTACTAAATCTATCTTCTGTGTCCTTTCAGGGTCACTTTCAATTCATTTGCTTTTCTTCTCATTATGAGTTGTATTTTCCCTTATCTTTGCATGCCAGGTAAATTTCAATAGTATGCCAGACATTGAGAATGTTTCCTGTTGAGTGTTATATTTATTTGTATTCCTTTAAATATTAAGAGTTGTTCTGGGGTACAGTTAAATTACTCGGAAATGAGTATGCTTATTTCAAGTTTTCTTTTAATCTTTGTCAGGCAGAACCAGAGAGGCTTTAGTTAAGAGCAAGTTTTTCTTGACTGTTGAGGCAAGACAATTCCTCTTATTCCGATGCCTTGTGAAATATGTGGTTTTCTACTCTGGATATGAGGAACAGGCACTATCCCTGGTCCTATGTGATCAGAAGTTTGTCCCCCTATATCTTCTCCATGGTCTTTTTCCTGGCCTCAATTTTTGTCCTCACATGTTTTACTCAGTAGTACCCAACTGAATGGTTGAGGATGGCCCTCTGCACAACTCTGAAATTTTCTTTCTGTATAATGAATGCTCTTTCCTTCAGTATTCTGCCCTATAAACTCTAAGCACCTTTGGGTTCCCAATTTCCCAATTCCATCCACCAAACTCAAAGAGAATGTACAGCTATGTTTAGGGTCCTCTCCCCTGTGCTGTGGCCTGGGCACTTTTTCTAGGCAGTAATCTGGGCAACTACAAGGCTCCCCTCAGTTGCTGCTCTTGTGTCAGCAATCACTGTTGACTGATTTCCAGTGGCCAGAAAGCTACTGTTTCATATATTTTTCTGTTTTTTGCTTGTTTGTTTGTTTTTGTAGTTGTATCAAGTAAGAGGATAGAGCCAATCCCTCTTACTCCATCTTGGCTGGAAAGCAGAAGTTTGCTAATTCAATTTCCTTGGGGGTTTATAAGACTGAAAGCTTTTTTAAACATTTGGATTCAGATACCTGTCTGTTAAGTTATACTTAAAATACTCTAGAATCAGCTTATTCTTATGATTATGTTATTACTAATGAATCTCATACAGAGTTAAACATAAGAAAATAATCTTCATGAAATCTTTCTTTATGTAAGCTCACAGTAATGTCTAGGACCTGAGTGTGTTCCTTCATTCTGGAAAAAAAATGGGAATTTTTTCCCCCTACCATTCTAGAGTACTCTTAGAGTAACTATTAAAGAAAATCTAATTCTAAAAAGTATTTTTGCAATCCCACTTGCAAATTTAATAACATTAGAAAAGACCCCAACTTAAACCAAGTTGAAATCACCTAGCATGGAAATATTAAACTACCTCTGTGAACAACATAAAGTAATTTGAAATGTAGCTCAGACCAATGATCCTTGTAAAATCACAAACTTAAATTGCTGAGAACTTTCCTGGACTTCCTTTTAACTATTAGTATGTTAACAAATTCATCATATTAACAAATCTTTTTGACTAAATGGAGAGATGAATGTGACAAGGTTTAAGCAATAGATAATTTACATATATAGAATATTGGCTAATTATGAAAGGGAAAATGAAACAGAATTTATTTTTAAATTTTATTTTAACTTTTTAAAAAATTTTATTTAATTATTTGACAGACAGAGATCATAAGTAGGCAGAGAGGCAGACGGGGGTGGTGGTGAAGCAGACTCCCTGCTGAGCAGAGAACCTGATATGGGGCTCAATCACAGGACCCTGAGATCATGACCTAAGCCGAAGGTAGAGGCTTTAACCCCCTGAGCCACCCAGGCACCCCATGAAACAGAATTTGATACATTTCATTGGGATTTTGCTTCTATTATAAAAAATATAGACCCTTTCTTAGAATCATTTTATTTTTTAACATAGTGGATAAACTCAGGATTTTTAGTAACAAATAATCACAGTTAGTAATCATGTATGATTTGCTTTTTTTCTCCTGAATAGCAACACTTATTTAATTAGTTGATTTGCTATTACTAATACTTAAGATCATCAGGCAAAGTAAAAACAAAAGCTATAGCAATTAAAGATAATCAAATAAAAATATTTTTGTATCATTCAAATAACAAAGAATATATTTATGTATTTCTTATAAAATTTTTTACATAAAATCTCCAAACAAATACTTTTAGTGAATCTGTAGAGGCATTCTCAGCTTCGTGTGAATCCACGAGATTAATTACATGAAGAATTTGAAGATTTCTTTTTTTAATTTTTTAAATTTTAATTCCAGTTAGTTAACACAGTATTATATCCATTTCAGGCATATAATATAGTAATTCACCACTTTCATACATCGCCTGGTGCTCATCACCTATTTGACCCACCCCCATCCCCCCATCTTCCCCCCTCTGGTAATCATTGATTATCTATAGTTAAGAGTCTGTTTCTTGATTTGTCTCTCTCTCTTTTTACCTCTTATTTTTTTTCCCTTTGCTCTTTTGTTTTGGTTCTTTAATTCCACATATGAGAGAAATCATATGGTACTTGTCTTTCTCTGACTGTCTTATTTCACTCAGCATTACACTCTCTGTCATTGCAAATGGAATAATTTCATTCTTTTTTTAAAAATTTATTTGACACAGAGAGAGAGAGCACAGGCGGGGGAGCCGGCAGAGGGAGAGGGAGAAGCAGGCTTCCCGCTGAGCAGGGTGCCCAAGGTGGGACTCAATCCTAAATCCTGGGATCATGACCTGAGCCAAAGGCAGCCATTTAACTGAGCCACTAAGGTACCTCTTCACTCTTTTGTAGGGATATATATCCCTACAAAAAAATATATTTGGGGGTATATATTTAGGGATATATATATCCCTAAAAAATATTTTGTAGGAGATATATATGTATATATGTATGTGTAGGTATATATATTTTTTTCCAGAAAATATGGAATACAAAATTAGGAACAAGAAAATATGGAACAGTTCATAAATTTGTGTGTCATCCTTGTGCAGGGACCATACTAATCTTCTCTGTATCTTTCCAATTCTAGTATATGTGCTGCTGAAGTGACCACAAGTATTTGAAGATTTCTAAGGTATTTGTCTTTAAGTAATACAATTCCCATTATTAAACAAGTATAATATTTAAAAATATTTGTCCTTCCATGTCTAACATATGTATATATGTTGCCATAGCTATACTGATTGTCTTCATTGTTCAGAACAAAAAGCCATTCTGATCTTTAACATTTGTGTACAAATTTAGATCTGTTGTCTTTTGAAAATGAAAGTATTCTTATTGTCTCCTATATCTGCTATTTTACTTTTCATTTGTGAGCACAATCTGAACTATGTGTCTTTTTAAATACTTGCTAACTTTTAAGTAGATAAATATGTAATATTTATATTTACAAAATTTCATGTTATAGTTATAAAATAATTATATAATACATGTTATGTAATATAAAAGAAATTATACAATCCAAAGTTATAAAAACCCCATGAATAAAACACCATATATTTCTCTCTTTTTAATGTATTGATAGCACAGGATAAATTAGTGTAATACTATTTTTTTCTTGAAAACTAACAAATTTTAGCTTTAACATGCATGTAATTTTGTTTCTAAACAGCAGATGGCAGTATCAAATTCTAGTTTCACTTGTCAGTTTTTTCCGAAAAAAAAAAATTTTTTTTAATTAGGAGGTTATTGGGTTTTTTTAATATAAATTTTTTAAAATTTATTTATTTTCAGCATAACAGTATCATTATTTTTTCACCACACCCAGTGCTGCATGCAATCCGTGCCCTCTATAATACTCACCTAGTACCCTGACCTCCCACCCCCCCCCCGCCCCTTCAAACCCCTCAGATTGTTTTTCAGAGTCCATAGTCTCTCATGATTCACCTCCCCTTCCAATTTACCCCAACTCCCTTCTCTCTAACTCCCCATGTCCTCCATGCTTTTTGTTATGTTCCACAAATAAGTGAAACCATATGATAATTGACTCTCTCTGCTTGACTTATTTCACTCAGCATAATCTCTTCCAGACTCATCCATGTTGCTACAAAAGTTGGGTATTCGTCCTTTCTGATGGAGGCATAATACTCCATAGTGTATATGGACCACATCTTCCTTATCCATTCATCCATTGAAGGGCATCTTGGTTCTTTCCACAGTTTGGCGACCGTGGCCATTGCTGCTATAAACATTAGGGTACAGATGGCCCTTCTTTTCACTACATCTGTATCTTTGGGGTAAATACCCAGGAGTGCAATGGCAGGGTCATAGGGAAGTTCTATTTTTAATTTCTTGAGTAATTTCCACACTGTTCTCCAAAGAGGCTGCACCAACTTGCATTCCCACCAACAGTATAAGAGAGTTCCCCTTTCTCCACATCCTCTCCAACACATGTTGTTTCCTGTCTTGCTAATTTTGGCCATTCTAACTGGTGTAAGGTGATATCTCAGTGTAGTTTTAATTTGAATCTCCCTGATGGCTAGTGATGATGAACATTTTTTCATGTGTCTGATAGCCATTTGTATGTCTTTATTGGAGAAGTGTCTGTCCATATCTTCTGCCCATTTATTGATATGATTGTCTGTTTTGTGTGTGTTGAGTTTGAGGAGTTCATTATAGATCCTGGATATCAACCTTTTGTCTGTACTGTCCTTTGCAAATATCTTCTCCCATTCTGTGGGTTCCTCTTTGTTTTCTTGACTGTTTCCTTTGCTGTGCAGAAGCTTTTGATTTTTATGAAGTCCCAAAAGTTCATCTTCGCTTTTGTTTCCTTTGCCTTTGGAGACATATTTTGAAAGAAGTTGCTGTGACTGATATTGAAGAGATTACTGCCTATGTTCTCCTCTAGGATAAATTCAAAATGGATAAAAGACCTCAATGTGAGACAGGAATCCATCAGAATCCTAGAGGAGAATAAAAATTTTTTTTAAGAACTCACAGTGCAGTGCTTGGCTTAACCTCAGAAACACAATTAGCTTTAATTCAGGAAATACAGTTTTATTCACATTAATTCCTGAAGAAAAATGTTTGTAATATCTAAAACAAAACACTGTTTTTTTCAGAATTAATATCTGATAGTAGTTGGAAAGACAATTACTTAAATATTAGAGGCATTAACATCAAAACAAATGAAACCAAATTCATAATCCAATTGATTTCACTAATAACCTTGGAACATTCCACTTTAAAACTCAGGGGTGCCTGAGGGGCTCAGTCTTTTAAATAATAGACTCTTGATTTTGGCTGAAGTCATGATCTCAAGGTCGTGGGATGGAGCCCAAATTGGGTTGGCTAGGTGTGGAGCCTGCATAAGGATTCTCTCTCTGCCTCTCCCTCTGTCCCTCCCTGCCACCTCCTCTCTTAAAACAAAAATAAAAACAACAACAACAACAAAAAATCCTACGATAATCTCCTCTAAGCATCAGCAGAGATTAGGATGGTTTGTGAGGGAAAAAGTTAAATTGAAGTACATTAGAACATTTAGCAGCCATTGGGAAATCATTGGGAAGCCCAAGCCATGATGGTCACATAGATTCTAAAGGTAAAATAAAAAGTAAAAATTAAAATAAAATAAAACAAAATTTGCTAAACTCTTCTTTTCTTTCCCTCAAGAACTGTAGTCTAGGGTAGAACATACGGGGAAAGAGCTGAGGAGAAGGAAGAAAGATGAAAAAAAAAAAAGGTTTATTCTCACAGAAGAGAGATATTTCAGTCTGGTATAGGAAGAACAGATTTATTTATCGTGGAATTATGCTGTAAACACAAATTCTTTGGTAGAAGAATTTAGTCAGCAACTTTATCCTGATGACTCCCTTATTCTTATTCTGGTCCATCCCTAGCTGCCAATTTGGGACAGAGGTAGAGTTGCCAACTTCAAGTGCTCATCTGTTTATGTGTTCTATTTTGTCCCCACGTTCAGCAATGCCAGTGATATATCATTCTGTTGTGCCAAGTGGTTTTCTTAGAACAACATTTTGGAAATTTAGCCTGAAATGTTCTCTTGATCTATCATTATCCCATTTCTCTTGTTTATATCTTTTTTTAAAAAAAATGTACTTTTTCTCTCTTTTCTTTGTCACTCAAAGGTGAATTATGTATCTTTTTGTCATCACTTAACAAGTATTAAAGATTTAGCTTTTTCCATGTTTCTTATTTCATTCTTATCAACTTCTTATTATACTTGATAAAATAAATTTTGAATGTAACTGTTTTAATCCCATTTAATATTTGCTTTTTTTCTGATTCAGAATATCCCTCATGTGTAACTTAGAAAAGACCACCTTTGTGGCTTACACATTCACTATTGTCACTTCTCTACTGAATTTGTGTAAATGGCTTGTTCAATTATTTCGACTATAAAACCATAAGCAGTGTCATTTGCTCTACTGATTTAGTAACATCAAGAGTTAAGATTTAATTGTCTTTATCTATTTCCCCAGGATTTAAAAATAAAAGGCCTTAAGTAAATCACTCTCCACTCCTGGTTGTGCAGAATACCAGAGTGTTATTGCCTTGGGATGCCATGATATTTAAAAAAAACAACAACAACAACAACAAATTAGCCAAGACAAAACTCAATGGTGTCTGAAGTTCAGTGAGGGTAGGACTGATATCATTGATTCATTCTGGGCTCCTTTTCACAGTCTGGATTCCACCAAGAGAATAAGAGGGGAGCAGGAGTAATAAACTCAAGTATTCACAGGTGATAAATATGCACATCAATGAAGGAAGATTCATTTTTCTTGAAAAAATGTATAGTGCTGTCTTTCCTATTTCCACTTTTCCTAGAGATGTGGCATGTAAGGATTAGTTTCAATTGCAAAAATCCAGAAAAATGAAAAATAATTATTTAAATAAATAAAAGTAATATCTCTTTTGTGGAGAAATTCAGAGATAGGCAGGTGCTGGGATGGCAACTCTGTTCCAGAAGGTTTTCAAAGACCAAAGCTATATCTAATCAACTAATCTGTCATCCCTAATATATGTCCAATGTCCTTGGGTCCAAAATGGCAGTAAGAGCTTTCCCCATCATCTCTGTATTTCAGGAAGGAGAATGAAGTTTTATATAGAGATGAAAGGGGGAAAAAGCTGTGCAGCAGGTATCTTTAAAGGAAGGTTCCAGTAAGTGTCATATGACACCTATACTAACATTTAATTTTCCAGAACTTAATCTCATATCCCACCAAGCTGTAAGAGATTATAGAAAATGTGCCATTCTCCATTTTACATAGATGTTATCCCTGAATATTTCCCAAGACAGAAATCTATGTAATCAATATCAAAAAGTCAGTGTAGACACAAACCTAGTCCTTTAACTTTGAGTAGAAGTACAAATGTTGTATCGATCATCTCTCTCATATTTAGTTGTGACAATCAAATCCAAATGATTTTGATTAAAACTAAAATAAAATGCATTATACTGTGTTGTTATGGTAACTAGAATAGTTGAAATGTGCTCATTGTTTTCATAGCATAAATGATACATTTCTAATTATGTATTTTAAAACAAATTGCTGCAGCGTTTAAAGGAATATTTGTTTCTTAGTTGGCAAAAATCACAGTTTTGATTAATATGACACATTTTTAGCAGTTCTGTAATGTATTTGATTTAATTAAATTGTCATCTTGTTTTAGCAATGAGTAATGGAAAAAAATTAAATGATCTAAACAAAAGAAAATTAAGTTTGAATTTACTGGTTGAACCACTTAAAATGTTCATTTGCAATTTACTAATAGAAGAAATAAGTAATTTTACTGGATATGAACCATCTCAAAGAAAACATGGCCAATTGCAATGTCACTAGGGATTTAAAGCAAACTATAGAAGGGGAAGAGCAAGATGCCAGAGGAGTAGGAGACCTAAATTTCTTCTGGTCCAGAAATTCAGCTACATACTTATCAAACCATTCTGAATACCTATAAGCTCAACAGGAGATTGAAGAAAAGAATAGCAGCAATTCTATGAAAAGAAAAGCAACCATTTTCTGAAAGGTCTTTTCTGGTTTGTTTAGTGTATATTTTCCTGGGGTCTTTGGTATCCTTTTAGTATTTTATTCTCTCATTCATCTATTCTTATCTGGATAAAATGACAAGGCAGAAAAACTCACCTCAAAAGAAAAAAAAAAGAAATAAAAAAGAACAAGAGGCAGTACCAATGGCTAGGGACCTAATCAATACAGACATTAGTAAGATGTCAGATATAGAGTTCAGAATGATGATTATCAAGGTGCTAGCTGGACTCAAAAAAAGTATGGAAGACACTAGAGAATCCCTTTCTGGAGAAATAAAAGAACTAAAATCTAGCCAAATTGAAATTAAAAAAGCTATTAATGAGGTGCAATCAAAAATGGAAGTTCTTACTGCTAATATAAATGAGGCAGAAGAGAGAATTAGTGATATAGAAGACCAAATGATGGAGAATAAAGAAGCTGAGAAAAATAGAGATAAACAACTAATGGACCATGAAGGGAGCATTCAAGAGATAAGTAATGAAATAATATTAGAATAATGGAGAGCCCAGAAGAAGAAGAAAGAAAAAGAGTAGCAGAAGATCTATTGAAGCAAATTATAGCAGAGAACTTCCCTAATTTGGGGAAGGAAACAAGCATCAAAATCCAGGGGTCACAGAGAACCCCCCCCCCATCAAAATCAACAAAAAAGGTCAACACCCCATCATCTAATAGTAAAACTTACAAGTCTCAAAGACAAAGACAAAATCCTGAAAGCAGCTCAGGACAAGATGTCTGTAACCTACAACAGTAGAAATATTAGACTGGCAGCAGACCTAGCCACAGAGACCTGCCATGCCAGAAAGGACTGGCATGATATATTCAGAGCACTAAACGAGAAAAACATGCAGTCAAGAATACTATATCTAGCTAGGCTGTCATTGAAAATAGAAGGAGAAATAAAAAGCTTCCAGGAAAAACAAAAACTGAAAGAATTTGCAAACACCAAGCCAGTCCTACAGGAAGTATTGAAAGGAGTCCTCTAAGCAAAGAGAGAGCCTCTAAGCATAGACCAGAAAGGAACAGAGACAATATATGGTAAGAGTCCCCTTACAGGTAATACAATAGCACTCGAGTCATATCTTTCAAGAGTTACCCTGAAAGTAAATGGGCTAAATTCCCTAATCACAAGACACATGGTATCAGAATGGATTAAAAAACAAGACCCATCAATATGCTGTCTGCAAGAGACTCATTTTAGACCCAAAGACACCTCCAGATTTAAAGTGAGGGTGTGGGAAACAATTTACCATGCTAATGGACATCCCAGAAAGCTGGGTGGCAATCTTTATACCAGACAAATAAGATTTTGAGATAAATACTATAATAAGAGATGAGGAAGGACACTATATCACACTAAAAGGGCCTCTCTGACAAAAAGATCTAACAATTTTAAATATCTATGCCTTAACATGGGAGTGGCCAATTATATAAACCAATTAATAACAAAACCAAAGAAACACATTGACAATAATACAATAATAGTAAGGGACTTTAATAACACTCTCTCTGAAGTGGACAGATCATTTAAGCAAAAGATCAACAAGGAAATAAAGGCTTTAAATGACACACTAGACCAGATGGACATCACAGATATATTCAGAATATTCCATCCCAAAGTGACAGAATACACATTCTTCTCTACTGCACATGGAACATT
This sequence comes from Mustela nigripes, assembly GCF_022355385.1. NCBI lineage: Eukaryota > Metazoa > Chordata > Mammalia > Carnivora > Mustelidae > Mustela > Mustela nigripes. The sequence goes on along the minus strand of NC_081557.1, from coordinate 154,031,965 downwards.
CTCCAGAATAGATCACATCCTGGGTCACAAATCAGGTCTCAGCCAGTACCAAAAGATTGGGATAATTCCCTGCGTATTTTCAGACCACAATGCTCTGAAGGTAGAACTCAATCACAAGAGGAAAGTTCGAATGAAGTCAAATACATGGAGGCTAAAGAGCATCCTACTAACGAATGAATGTGTCAACCAGGAAATTAAAGAAAAATAAAAAAAAAAAAAACTCATGGAAACAAATGAAAGTGAAAACACAATTGTTCAAAATCTTTGGGATGCAGTAAAGGTGGTTCTGAGAGGAAAATATATAGTGATACAAGCGTTTTTCAAGAAACAAGAAAGGTCTCAAATACACATCCTAATCATACACTTAAAGGTGCTGGAGAAAGAACAGCAAATACACCCTAAACCCAGCAGGAGAAGAGAAATAATAAAGAGCAGAGCAGGAACCAATGAAATAGAAACCAAAAGAATAGCAGAACGGATCAATGAAACTAGGAGCTGTTTCTTTGAAGAATTAATAAGATTGATAAACCCCTAGCCAGACTTCTCAAAAAGAAAAGAGAAAGGGCCCAAATTAATAAAATCAAGAATGAAAGAGGAGATATCACAACCAACAGCAAAGAAATACAAACAATTACAAGAACATGTTGCAAGCAACTATATAGCAGCAAATTTGACAATTTGGAAGAAATGGATGCATTCCTAGAGACAGATAAACTACCAAAACTGAACCAGGAAGAAATAGAAAACCTGAACAGACACATAACCAGTAAGGAGATTGAAACAGCCATCAAAAATCTCCCAAAAAACAAGAGCCCAGGCCCAATGTCTTCCCTGGGGAATTCTAACTGAACATTTAAAGAAGAATTTATACCTGTTCTCCTGAAACTGTTCCAAAAAATAGAAATGGAAGGAAAACTTCCAAACTCATTTCATGAAGCCAGGATTACCTTAATCTCCAAACCAGACAAAGACCTCATCAAAAAAGAGAATTACAGACCAATACCCCAATGAACATGGATGCAAAAATTCTCACCAAAATACTAGCCAATAGAATCCAACAGTACATTAAGACCACGACAAGACAGTATGTTATTCACCACAACCAAATGGGATTTATTCCTGGGCTGCAAGGTTGGTTCAACATCTGCAAAGAAATCAATGTGATATAATACATTGATTAAAAAAAAGAACAAGAACCATATATTACTTTCAATGGATGCTGAAAAAAACATTTGACAAAGTACAGCATCCTCTCTTGATCAAACTCTCACAGTGTAGGGATAGAGAGTACATACCTCAAAATCATCAACGTTATCTATGAAAAACCCACAGTGAATATCATCCCAATGGAGAAAAACTGAGACCTTTCCCCCTAAGGTCAGGAACATGGCAGGGAGGTCCACTATCACCACTGCTATTCAATATGGCACTAGAAGCCCTAGCCTCAGCAGACAGACAACAAAAAATAAATAAAAGGCATCCGAATTGGCAAAGAAGTCAAACTCTCACTCTTTGCAGATGATATGATAATTTATGTGGAAAACCAAAAGACTCCACTCCAAAACTTCTAGAACTCATACAGGAATTCAGTAGTGTCAGGATATAAAATCAAAGCACAGAAATCAGTTGCATTTCTGTACACCAATAAGACAGGAAAAAGAGAAATTAAGGAGTTGATCCCACTTACAATTTCACCCCAAACTGTAAGATAGCTAGAAATAAATCTAACTAAAAAGGCAAAGAATCGTACTCAGAAAACTATGGAATACTCATGAAAGAAATTGAGGAAGACATAAAGAAATGGAAAAGCATTCCATGCTTATGGATTAGAAAATGTCTATGCTACCTAGAACAGTCTTACATTTAACACAATCTCTATCAAAATACCATCAATTTTTTCCAAAGAAATGGAACAAATAATCCTAAAGTTTATATGGAGCCAGAAAAGACCCTGAATAGCTAGAGGAATGTTGAAAAAGAAAACCAGAGTTAGCAGTATCAGAATTCCAGACTTCAAGCTCTATTACAAAGCTGTAATCTTCAAGACAACATGGTACTGGCACAAAAACAGACACATAGATCAATGGGACAGACTAGAGAGCCCAGAAATGGACCCTCAACTCTTTGACAAAGCAGGAAAGACTGTCCAATGGAAAAAGGAAAGTCTCTTCAACAAATAGTCTTGGAAAAATTGGACAGCCACATGCAGAAGAATGAAACTGGATCATTTCCTTATACCACACACAAAAACAGACTCAGAATTAATGAAAAACGTCAATGTGAGACAGGAATCCATCAAAATCCTTGAGAAGAATACAGGCAGTAACCTTTTCGATCTCAGTCACAGAAATTTCTTCCTAGAAACATTGCCAAAGGCAAGCGAAGCAAGGACAAAATGAACTATTGGGACTTCATCAAGATAAAAAGCTTTTGCACAGACAAGGAAACAGTTAAAAAAAACAAAAGACAATCAATAGAATGAGAGAGGATATTTGCAAATGACATCAGATAAAGGGCTAGTAACTAAAATCTATAAAGAATTTACCAACTCAACACCCAAAGAACAAATAATCCAATCAAGAAATGGGCAGAAGACATGAACAGACATTTCTGCAAAGAAGACATCCAGATGGCCAACAGACATGTGAAACAGTGCTCCACATCACTCAGCATCAGGGAAATACAAATCAAACCACAATGAGATACCACCTCACACCAGTCAGAATGGCTAAAATTAACAAGTCAGGAAATGACAGATGCTGGCAAGGATGCGGAGAAAGGGGAACCCTCCCACTTGTTGGTGGGAATGCAAGCTGGTACAGCCACTCTGGAAAACAGCATGGAGTTTCCTCAAAAAGCTGAAAATAGAGCTACCCCCTGACCCAGCAATTGCAGTACTGGGCATTTACACTAAAGATACAAATGTAGTGCTCCGAAGGGGCACATGCACCTGAAAGTTTATAGCAGCAATGTCCACAATAGTCAAACTATGGAAAGAACCTAGGTGCCCATCAACAGATGAATGGATCAAGAAGAGTGGTATATATAGATATACAATGGAATATTATGTAGCCATCAAAACCCCCATGAAATCTTGTCATTTGCAATGACATGAATCAAACTAGAGGCTATTACATTAAACAAAATAAGTCAATCAGAGAAAGACAATTATTGTACGATCTCACTGATATGAGGAATTTGAGAAACAAGGCAGAGGATCACAAGGGAAGGCTGGTAAAATTGAAAAAAGATGAAATCAGAGGAGACAAACCATAAGAGACTCTCAGGAAACAAACTGCAGGTTGCTGGAAGGGAGGGGGAGGTGAAAGGGTTGGGGTGGCTGGGTGATAGGTATTGGGGAGGATATATGCTATGGTGAGTTCCTGAATTGTGTAAGACTGATGAATCACAGACCTGTACCCCTGAAACAAATACATTACATACTAATTTAAAAAACGAAGTAACCTACAGATCATATTATTAGAGTCAACAGAATATTATAGCGCAATATTTGGAAAATCAAAATTTTGCTTATGACATATGCATGTATGAGATGTCCCTATGGATAGGTGCATATAAAGTAGTAAAAGATAAGGCAAGTTTTAAAATTCTGACCAGAGTGGATACTTTCATATTTCAAAAACTTTCAAGTATTCAGTTTTTCAATAAGTGTACCATGGCTATATAAAATGTTAACATTTGAGTGAAAGAGGTACAGGAATTCTCTGTACTTGAGAGATTTATAAATCTCACAATATTTCAAAATAAAACATGTTCTAAAAACATTCAGTCTCAAAATACATTAGAAACATTGATTTGAAGTTTTATTGGTGTTACACCTAATATATTAATATTATATATAGAAAGAGAGTGAAAAAGTTAGTTTGAGTATGACTGTTGTTTTAAGCCATTTATTTTCAGGCTTATCAACTTTACTTCTAGTTGGTTCTTATCACCTCCTAACCTAGAAACATGGTTATGTTACAGTAAACATTTAAAGTAAATAGCAGAAGCATTGAGATATCAAGGATTTGGGAAATGTACCAGGAGATGGTAAAGTTTTAGCTCAAACAACCTTTTAGCTCCTATGCCAGGCTGCTTAGAGAAAGCATATACCGCATTCATGAACAGCAGTCTACAGCTTTGAAAGGAAATTGTGAAAGTAAGTATTGACTCTCGTGATTCATTAAAATGTTGAAATAAAAGAAAAAACCTCATTCAGCTTTCCTCATAATGCAAGTTTTTTTCTACCTTCTTTTTCACAATTAAAACTATCACCATTTTTCCAGATGTACAAGAGAAAAAATTAAATTGACATAGAAATGTAAGATATTTGTTGCTGATTTTAGGTTTGTACTTATATTCAAGCCGTCCTTTCCATCAAACCTTCTAATCCAGCATGCTCTTGATCTGAACTGCCTGGTGCCTGCTTCCCCATAGTCGCTACCTTTTATTATTATATAATTCATTCCATGAAACACCAACAGTTTTTTCTAGTGCACATCAATATCTCTGGACCTGTCCTGATGCACTCCTCTCACTCCATATATTCAAAGATTTTGGGGTTTAATACTGAGCTCCAGTATTCATTTTATTCATCTCAATAAATCAAAAGCACATTTTACTATAGGCTGTGGACTAAAAATTATTATTCGCAAAGAATTAAGGCCAAATGCCTGCACTTGTCAGAACAGTGGGGGAATTGGCCACCCAGCATTGTATTCATATCTACTGTCCAAATTTAGTCTATTTTAAGAAAAATGGACTCTGAGCTCTCTGGATGTGCTCTCCACACCTCTTCTCTCTTTACTTAAAATACCTACCCTTTCCCCATATCTGTCTTTCCAGTTATCTATAAAGATCTATTTGAAGGACCTTTATTGCATTTTTTTTTCTAAACCATATGGCAACAAATGATCTCCCCATTTGCTTTTAAAGAATACTTATTTATACAATTTGAAGGATATGAAGCATTTAAAAACTGAAGAGATTTAATTATAAAACAATTTCAGTTTCTATAGATCAAAGGCTGCAGAAGCAAGTTTAGTAAGTTTTGGAATTGTCTGGACATGGAGAAGCCTCTGGTACGTGTTTAGCACATTCTATTTAATATTAATATAATCTTCATCCATGTTCTTTATCCTCTACTGGTTTGTAAGTTTCTTGAGAAAGCAAGGATATCCTTAAATTTTCTTTTTTCATAATAATTTCTATTATACCCCACACAGCTGTATAATGAATTTTATTTGCTGAATGTATCATAATCTACTTACCAAACCCAATGATAGATTAAAGGTATGCAACATGCTGACAGATGATTCTCCATAGGCCTCTTACCTTTCTGCATACCTTAGAAGCAGATGCCCTCACTGCCTTTGTTCCAGAATGTATTTCCAGGGATGTTGGTATGGGGAATGGCCTTAGACTATATTGATAGAGTCTTCCTCCAGAACAAGGACAGGTTTTATGACAGTTTTGGAAAATAGTCACAGTGTTTTATTCTAGGGCAAAGGGCAGTCATGTATATTATCCATTTTAAAATATTTGGGTGTCTTTTTTAAAGATTGTATTTATTTATTTGATAGAGAGAGAGACAGCAAGAGTAGGAACAGAAGCAGAGGGAGTGGGAGAGGGGAGAAGCAGGTTTCTTGCCAAGCAGGGAGCCCAACGTGAGGCTCCATCCCAGGACCCTGGGATCATGACCCGAGGAGAAGGCAGATGCCTAAGAACTGAGCCACCCAAGCACCCCTGGGTGTCTTAATATAAAGCTTTTTCTCTCGTATGCAAGTCTCTGAGTACACAGGCAACATTGTGTTGTCCTGTGGAGATTTGGGTAGGTAGTCTGTCTCCTGCTATTATATGAGTAAGGAACTCTCTTTCAGCTCTGACCCAGGAATCTTGAGTCTTTTGCTGCATTTATGAACCATGGCAGGCTAACTTATTGGTTGCAAGCAGGGTAAAATCTCAGACCCTTCATAGTTCTTAACTCAGCATTTTGAAAAACATAGAAAATTGGAATTAGAAGAACTGAGATACACACCATGGTCCTCTTCTTCAGCCAAGAAGGACAAAAATATCAAGTATTGACAATTCATCCACAGCTGCTGAGTGCAATTTGGTATCACCACTTTGAAAAACCGGCAGTATCTACTAAAGCCAAATACATGCATACCTATGATCAACAATTCCATCGCAGAATAAGGGCTGCTGAAGATGCTCATTTCCTCTCCCTAAGACACATTACTCATCTTACCTTGTGGAACAAAAGGCAATTATAGATATGATTAAGGGTAAAGATTTTGAGACAGGGAGACTATCTTGGATTATCCTGGTGGGCCTAATCTAATTGCACAAGTCATCAATAACGTTAAGTGTTTCCTGGCTGTGGTCAGAGTGAGGTGTACCTATATGGAATCATGATCAGAGTGATACAGCATTGCTAACCTTGATGATGGAGAATGAGGCCATAAGCTGAGGACTGTAGTGGCAGAATATGCAAGAGGCAAGAAAACAGATTCTCCTCTAGAGCCTCCAGAAGGGAATGTAACCAACTGACCCCTAATTTTTGCTCAGTGAGTTCTGCACTGGACTCCTAACCTGCAGAACTGTAACATACAAATTTGTGTTAACTGAATTATCTTGTTATATCAGCAATAAAACTGATATAATACTACAAAGAAATGTATATGGCTGTGTGTGTGTGCATGCCATCAAATTTATATAATAAATAAAACAGAAATGGTAAAAGGAGTCTGTGCTCTTGGAAGTCAGGAAAGTAATTGCCGCTGGGGTTTATAACTAAGAGAACACATGATAGGGTTTTGGGGGTCATGATAATCATCTCTTAATCTGAGTGCTGGTCTCATGGTGCATTAGGTTTGTGAAAATCCATCAAGGGGCACACTTATGCTATGCCCACTTTTTCTGTGTGTATATTAGGCTTCATATAAAAAGTATAAAATAGAGCAATACAGAAAAGCCTGAATGACTTACATTCACTAGGTGAATTTGAACAAGTCATTTCACCTTCTTATCATTTTGAGCCTCAGATCTCCTAATTATGAAAGGGCAGTGATAGTAAAAATAATACTGTACTGGACTGAACAGTGTCTCACCAAATTCACATCTACCCAGGACGTCAGAATATGACCTTATTTGGAAATTGGGTTTTTGTAGATGCAATCAGGCTATGATAAAGTCATGCTGTATTGGAGTGGGCACTAAATCCAATAGCTTGTGTCTTCACCAAAGAAAAGACAGGAAGATTTGCATGCAAAGATGTAGACACACACCGAGGGAAAATGACCATAGGAAGACAGCAGCAGAACTGGAGTGAGGTGTCCACAAGCTGGGGAATGCCAAGGGTAGCAGATCACCACCAGAAGGTAGGAGAGCACAAGATAATCTTCCAGAGACTTCAGAGGGAGCACCTTGGTCAGACTTTTGCCCCTCTGGAATCGTGAGAGAACAAATTTCCATTGCTTTAAGCCACCTAGTTTGTGGTACTTTGTTATGGAAGCCCTAATAAATTAATCTAACTACTTTCTCCATGGGTTTCTGACATAGGTTGATGATATAATGTATTTATTTATTTGTTTGTTTGTTTATTTAAGATTTATTTGTTTGAGAGAAAGAGAGCAAGAGACATTGAGAGAGAGGGCATGAGCAGGGTAGAGAGGGGCAGAGGGAGCAAGGGAGAAATAAGCTCCTTACTGGGCAAGGAGCCAAAGTGATGTGGGGCTCGATCCCAGAACCCAGGCGTCCCTTGATGACGTAATTTATATGACAGTGTTTGAGAAGCATTGTACTTTGTTTTCTCTTCACATTCTCATTGGAATCAGTCTTGAGGTAAGACCTATTCCTCCAAGATACACATCTAAATAAGGATTAATCCTCCTGGTCGGGGGGAAGGCATAAGGTGGATGGGAAGGGAAATACATCAAAAAAAAAAAAAAGTTGATTGGAAGTTTTTCGTATTCCTTTAGTTTTCAACTTTTTTTTTTTTAATTTCACATATAAAAAGAATGCATATCAAGTTAGGTTTTAATGCCTAAGTGGGCCCAATATATAGCAATGCTTTTCTTTATCTAGATTCTAAACCTACTGTGAATACGACAAGAGAAAAGAAGGCTGAGAATAAAGAAAAAATATTACTTGTATTAGTACTGAAACTAAGTTAGAAAATGTAGCTTAACTTAAAGGAAAAAAGGCCAACTAACTGAATCAAAGAACTGGCAAATTTACTCCATCATTCCTCAGCAGCACTAAACTGAAACCCTCCTCATGGGGCCTGCACAGGTAAGATTTAGGACAGGGCCCTAGGGTGTGCTGGGTTTCTTTCTGTAGAAAAATTCCTTTGGAAATGTATTACACAATCCATGGGTCTATGTGGGTGTAGTGATTCATTGATAAGGTTTAGAAGAGAGAAAAGGTATATGATTTTTTTCTTATTATATATTTAGTACAGCTGAAGTTTCTTCATGGTTTCAGACATCATTTTTCCTGCTCAGATCCAGGAACTATGTCTCTATGTTTATTGTCAATGGCATGTTCCTGGCAAATTTTATATCTCCCACCTCGAGAAAAAGGTAAGGTAATACTGTATTATTTACAAGGTATTGTCTCTTCAGAATCTGTTTGTATTGAAATGATATGAGTTGTCTTGCCTCTACAGTTACTTAATAGTACTTATTTAATGCTGCTTATGGGATTACTCATGATGCTGTGTCGTCCACCTTGCTGTCTGTGAACACTGGCTTCTAAAGACTTCTCAAGAATTATTCCTGTGTTTTGTTAATGAGGACCACACATACGAGATTTAGTGTATGTAGGAAAATGTGAACAATTGTCCCCCCCTTATTAAATTCACTGTTGGGAATTTTATATTGTAAACCTAAAAGATATCATTGTCCATGTCTTCCCTTGAACTCCTTGGGATATAATCACTGACCTCTCAGAGTGTTACTTCTTTCCATGTTGACCTCCCCCTGCCTCTCACACATCGCCACCAAGGAGGAGGATAGGGGAGGAGCTGGGAACAGAGAGAGTATAGCAGTCATGTTTGTACAAAGATGTCCATTTCCTTCTCCAGCTCCATTTAAGACCAACCTCCTGAGAATGTAACTTCGGGCTTTATCCCATTGAGAAGCAAGAGAGGACCTGGATCAGAAAGACTCACAGGCAATGTAGAGCAATTGTCTTGAAATCCCTCAGAGTAGATAGGTGCAGCTATCCATGGAGGTTTGCCTGACAGGTGTGCTGGAGCCTGCAGCGTGAACGGCACAATGACTATGGGGCAAAGGATGCCTTCCAGCATTCCTATCTCTTGTGTGCTGAGGACCAGAGGTGGTACCCTGAAGGAAACACAGATAGGTGAGACTACATGCAAGAACATGGATGCATGGCTCAAACTCTGAGGGTCAGTGGGCATCCAAAGAGGACCCAGAGCCCTAAACTGGTCCTGTGTCTAAATCTAACATAAGTGGGTCACCCCAAATACGCGCACCAGCACCATTCTGACGGAATCTTTCCTAATAAAGAAACAGTTCTCGGGGCGCCTGGGTGGCTCAGTGGATTAAAGCCTCTACCTTCGGCTCAGGTCATGATCTCAGTGTCCTGGGATCGAGCCCCATATCGGGCTCTCTGCTCAGCAGGGAGCCTGTTTCCCACTCTGTCTCTGCCTGCCTCTCTGCCTACTTGTGATCTCTCTCTCTGTCAAATAAAATAAATAAAATCTTAAAAAAAAAAAAAAAGAAACAGTTCTCTAGCCAGTGGGAAGTGATCCATGGACCTGTTCTGACCACAGGGACCCAGAAAGAATCTATAGATGTGAGCCCTGAGGTTCTTCAGGACATCTGGTTGACTCCGCATGGGACAGAGCTGAAGTCAAAGAGTGAAAAACTCAAAAAAGGAGAAGGGACTAGCCCATGGGAATCCTGTTCTAGGTTGGGGGTACCCCTTCTGGAAAGCTCTGGTGACCTGGCAGATTCTAGCACTGAAGGAAGAGGGACTTGGAGAATTTTGAAGAAGGTACTCCAAAGTATGGGCAGTGTCAGTGTAATGAAGAAACAGGAGGAAAGCAACTTTTCCCCTAAGTGGTAACAAAAGAAGTTGAAGCAAGCCTAATAGTGTATCCTTCCTATTTTTACCGATTGTTTAAATGATCTCATTTTCCCTGGGGCAGAGTGAAGGTTAGGGAAAGAACTGAAGAGAATTTAAGAAAAATCTCTCTTTACAGAAGCCCAAGAAATGTGGGGAAACTGTTTGACCATAGCAGTAGAAATAGCTGCCTTTTTAACCCCTGCTCTTTTCTGGTTGTCTTATAAATGATGTCTAAGAAAGCGGCTTTCTTAAATTATAATTCTTAACTCTCTCACTAGGGTTTGAAGGTACAAGTACCTAAGTTACCTCCCATGTCAACAGACAGTGTGGCTCACATAAAAGGTAGCTAATTAAAGCCCACCTGGACAAGGGTAAATCCTTCTTCTTCCTCGCTTTGAGTAACTTCGGTCTGATGACTGATTTCAGCCACAAACCTCCGCTGGCTTGGGAGGTGGGTAGCCTTCTGACTGAAGTTTGGAGCACTGTCGGGCTTTCTTGATACATAGTCTCGTCTCCCCTTCCCTGTATGGTGTCTGTGCCACAGAACCCGTAAACAGGGATTTACATAGGTTCTACTACTTCCTAGGGAACAAATCACAGACCATGAAAGTGAAATGCCCGATACTATTTAAATATATAAATATGTACCACAGCTCAGTGTGCTTTTCACAGTATTAACAACATGTTGTTAAGCCATGATGCTGCCAAAAGGACCTGATATTTCAGAACAGGAAACGTCAGTGTTCAAAAAAGAGGGGGAGTAGCTTTAAGTTATGTCCATGATTCCTTTATGTATATGCTGTCTGCTTTATTGCCTAAAGAAGATTAAAGAACATGTCAAAAAGAACAAAATCCTGGATTAGCCCAACCCAGGTCTTTTGCCCCAACGTATGGCCTTTGTGATTCTGTTTCCTCATCCGCAAAGTGCATGTCATTATTAATACCCAGTACAATTTAGAGGGTTGAGTGAGGTTAATTAATTTAAAGCACATAGGTCACAGCCTGAGCCATTATAGGGTGTCAGTAAACACTTAGCAGGGGTGCCTATGGGGCTCAGTCAGTTAAGCGTCTGCCTTTGGCCCAGGTCATGATCCCAGGGTCCTGGGATCAAGCCTTATGTTGGGCTCCCTGTTCAGCGGGGAGCCTGCTTCTCCCTCTCCCTCTGCTGCTCTCCCTACTTGTGCTCTCTTTCTCGCTCTGTCAAATAAACAAATATAATTTTTAAAAAACTAAAAAAATAAACATTTAGCATGGGTGCTAGCAATCTTCACTTTGATTTGGATGATGGAATGATTATATATATATTATATATTATATATATATATAAATAACTTGTATATTCAGGGATTAATATTAAAAACTAATTATTGTAAAACAGTCCAAGGTGCTAAAAGAAATTGAAAGTAAAGTAGTAAAATTGTCACTTACTTTAACCTGTGTTTATTTGACATCAGCCAAGTGGCTATTTCAGTCCGTTTAATTCAAGGGGTTCTCCAATTATGGTTCCTGGGCCAAATCATCAGTATCACCTGGGTAATGAGTTAGAAAGGCATATTCTAGGGACCCATTCCAGGCCCACTGAGAACCATTGATGTAGTGTATTTAGGGGGAAACCAACCAAAGCATTTTATTTAGGATCATGCAGGGAAAAAAGAAATCTGATCTCGATAAGTAGTTTTTTTTTTTAACGTTTAAATGTTTCTTCTTATAGAAATCAGATCTAAGTATGTAGTTACAAATAAAGTTGCAAGTTTTTTTTTCACACCGTGTTTCCTGTTTTGTGGTCTTTGTTTAGGGAAATGCGCATCCCTGAACCCAGATAGAAACATAGGATTAGCCTGTTCTCTTCCTATGTCTCTCTCCTGACCCCATTTCTCCCTGGATGCCTAGTCTCCTCCCCTGACTCACAGAACTCTTTTCCCTGAAACCCTTAGCCTATCATGCTCTAGTCTTCTAATCAAATATGCTGACCAATACAATCCTGTTCTCTTTTCCAGTCCAACAGCCAGAGCCTTCATGTCTACCAGAGAGCCCAGAGAAGCTCCCAAAGAAGAAGTCTCCCTGAGGAATGGTTCTTTGTGTTAGGAATGGTGGTTCTGTGTCCATGTTGTGTCTTTTGCCCAGAACAATATTTCTTCATATTTTCATGTCTTCACTCTATCTCTTCAGTAGAGTCTCTGCTCAGATATTGTTTCTTCAGGAGTCCTTCTCTGACTTCTCCATTATAAAAAGCCAATCCGTTCCCTCCAGGAACTTTCCAACCCATCCCTCTGCTTTGTTGGTTTTTAAATTAATTATCTCTATATTATATAATACTTTCTATATATAATAGAAAGATATAATACTATCTATAGTATTATATTTATAGTATTATTTCTATATATAATAGAAATATATAATACTATCTCTATATAGTATAATACTTTTATAATATAAAAGTTCATTGAGTTAAAAGTATTTTAAACTATGGAGGATTATCAACAGTGAAAAAGGCTACATACCAGCCTAGGATTGTAAGGACTGAAAACAGTAAGAAATATATTCAGATATAGATACCGGAGTTTAATAATGCCTTTGGCAAAACAATGACATAATTCGTAAAATTTTCAGTTACACACAGATTTATTCAGTTCTTCTCAAGTTTCAGGTTCCAGACTAGGATCCGTGGATACTGACATGAATGGGACCAAGCTCTGTCTCTGGGACCCATTGTCCACAGGGTAAGTCAAACATGTAAGCCAAGGTAGCCACTTGATTGACCAACCTCACCTTGTCTGAATATAAATGTGAAGCTTTCTTTTTCTTTATTGTGTTTAGCCATATGATGTTCATTTCCTCTTTCCAATCCCTTAATAGAATCTGGGTAGAAATAATATTTTTTTCTGAAAAATTTCAGTTATTCAGTTATTCAGTCCAGGAGATGTTAAAGCTTTAATACCATAATCAGTTCAAAACTTCCTCTTCCTCCACAGAATGCCAGATGTATGGCTCAAAATTTGAGGTGAGAAGAAATAAATACTCTCATTTCATGTCCTGAAAGAGTTTTCTGACAGCCACAGTTGGTGATAATATTGAATTTAACTATAATTGCAACAATGTTAAATATTCTTTTTTTTTTTCCTTGAGAGAGAGAGAAAAAGAGAGAGAGAGAGAGAAAGAAAATGAGTGGGGGAGAGTTAGAGAGAGAAAGAGAGAGAGAATCTTAAGCAGGCTCCAAGCTCAGCACAGAGCCAAACACAGGGCTCGTTCCAATGACCCTTAGATCATGACCTGAGCGTAAATCAAGAGTCATATGTTTAACCGACTAAACCATTTAGGTGTCCCAACATTAGCTATTCTAAAAACGAGCAGGTTTATGAAACCTGAAGTATTATAAAACTTTCCTATGGTGTGTAAATTTTTAAGACTGGTTGATAAACTGGGCTGCAGTGCTGTGAGTTCTAAAAGCATAAGATACTGGAGAGTCAATGCCAATTGGATATGGGGCTTGAAAATTTTTAAAAAAGGTGTTTGGGGAGGGGTGCAGAGTTACTTCTTAAACCTGAGTGATGACACCTTCACAAAAGTCTTGAGCCAATAGTAATTTTATGTGGAGTCATTACTCTGGGGAGAAAAATTCTACTTTAACCACTTGCAGTATCATTCTTGTGAACATTCCATATTTCCCAAGAACGTTGATGAAGTGGCCATTTGTCATTTTGATCACTTAAATCTAACATTATGAATTCATACTTTACTGTTAGTTCCTCTGAATTCAGCATACTCCCTGGGTAGAAACTGTCTGGCACTTTGTCCTGTGGGAATTTCTCATATTTTAAGTAAACACTAAGTGTTAATGCATGTCAAATCTCCTCTTGTCACTTTGAGATTTTTAACACATGCTAACTCTGAAAGTTAAAATGTTAAATCAGGTGAAAAACAATGCAATAAATTAAAAATCAAAATCTCAAAGCAGTAGAGACCTAGTTTAAAAATTTCAGAAGTTTGGGGCACCTGGGTGGCTCAGTGGGTTAAAGCCTCTGCCTTCAGCTCAGCTCATAATCCCAGGGTCCTGGGATCGAGCCCCACATCGGGCTCTCTGCTCAGCAAGGAGCCTGCTTCCCCCTCTCTCTGCCTGCCTCTCTGCCTACTTGTGATCTCTGTCTGCCAAATAAATAAATACATAAATAAAATCTAAAAAAAAAAAAAAAAAAAAGAAAGGAATTTCAAAAGTTCAAATGCTTTGCCAATAAACAATAAAGAGTAATTTGTTCTTTTAAAAAACAACAACAAAGAATGTACAAGACAACTGAATTATTTAAGCAATCACTCTATTAAATTACCAAAATGAGTTAAAAAAACCCACAAGATATACATATTAATAGACACGGCTGTTTCTGAAGGAGGATGAGTCAAAATTTCTCAGCAATTGATACTAAACAAAATGTTTGTTCAGACACAAATGAGAATTTAATTTGGTGTTCTTAATTAAAATCATGTATTCCAATTTAGATTGCCAATTAAAAAATCAAATGGATCTACTGCGAGATTGGCCATTTAAGAAACTAATATAGGTGATGAAAATTGTGGCTGTTGCTATGAATTCCTAATGATTACTAAATTGACTGTAGGTACTTGTACATACACATATACATATACATACATATACATATATATATATAATGATGCTATATACTAAATGAATTAAAAACATAAATATGTATTAGTAGGAAAGAAACTCAAGCTTTTCAGAGATTTTAAGTGAAACATTTGTGAAATGAACAAAGAGGAGAAGCAAGAAGTAGAGAAGAAGCTGAAGATGGAAGAAAGGGAGGAAGGGGAGCAGAGATATGGAAAGTACCCCTTGGGTAAACAGTGTGATAAATTGGTGCATTCTGAAAATCTTACGCAGTAAAGAAGTGACGTTTGTTGGCAGCTAGGGGTTTGACTTCTTTCTCCTTTTCTTTCTCTTTCTTTCTCTTCTTCCCCTCCCCCCCTCTTCTTCTTCTTCTCCTTCCTCTTCTTCTTCTTCCTCCTCCTCCTCCTCCTCTTCCGCCTCCTCCTTCTTCTTCTTCGGTAAATATTTATTTATTTATCTTAGAAAGAGAGAGAGAGAGAGTGCAGGGGGAAGGGGCAGAACAGAGGGAGAGAGTATCAAGAAGACTCCACGCTAAGCCCAGAGCCCGATGTGGGGCTCAACCTCATGACTCTGGGATCACGACCTTAGCCAAAACCAAGAGTCAGACCCTTACCTGACTGTGCCAGCCTGGCGTCCCTTGACTTGTTCTTTCTTGTAATGACTATATTAAGTATCAACTAGGATAGGGTTACATTAATAGAAAAAGCACAGGAATTGAAGGCAGGAAATCTGGTTGAAATCTGCGACCAACCCTAAAGCTCTAAGGACTCTGTTTTTTCATGCTCCAAGTAAAAAGGAGAAAGTGACTAGTGATTCAGATCTTAAAAGTCAATGTGAGGATTAAATGCTCTATGAAGCCATGAGCATATTACCTGCTGTGGGTTCATGTTCAAGAAATATTATCCCTTTTCTTTTTCACTATAAGAGGTGGTGGGATCTTAATCTTTGTACATTTTCTTGTTTGTTTTACATACAGGTAAGGGAAGGCAAGACACTATCTTGAGTTATTTGTAAATTTGTGACTTAGGGAAAACATGTTTTCAATCAAATCATCTTTGTCCACTGAGTGTGCTATACTAGATAGTGAGAGGGTTAGTCTGTGGAATTTGGTGTGACAATAGTAAAACAGAATTTTATACATCTGTAAGTTTAAGCAGAATTTCCACTGTACTCATATCTTTCTAATTTAAATATTTAAATTAATTATGGAAATACAGACTAAAATTTATTCTTTTGGGCCTTATTGAAAGAACTATAAAAATAACATTGAAAAAACATACCAGAAATATTATTGTACATTTGATTAATTAATTTTATTATTAATATTTTAGGTATTAAATAAGACTAGTAGTCTGAAAGTTTTGTCTATTCCATCTGGTTTTTATGTTTCTTTTCAAAGATTTTATTTATTTATTTGACAGAGAAAGAGAAAGCACGCACACCCATAAGCAGGGGGAGCAGCAGGGAGAGGGGGAGGGAGAAACAAGCTGCTTGATGAGAAAGGAACCCGACGTGGGGCTCGATCCCAGGATCCTGGGATCATGACTTGAGTAGAAGGCAGACGCTTAGCTAGCCACCTAGACACCCTGTTTTAAATGTTTTTAAGATAAATTTTTTCTAAGCTATTCTACAATTTATTAAAACTAATAAAACTTAACTTTCTTTTATCCTAATCTCTGAGTATGTCATAAAGATTTAGTTAGGAAGACAAACGCAATAATTGATTATTCAACAAAGATAACTTAGTGTGAGAATTGGTTACATTGTATCAAAGGACAGAAAAATGATATAATGGGGGTAACTAAGTACAAGAAACAGGTGTCACCCATACGACTGGGACAAGGTGGGCCAACGTTCAGGTTATCAGAACCTGAACAGAGCAGGATTCCTGTCAAGCTGGCATTCACACTCCTAAGGAGAGAGGTGCCCCCAGGCTCAAGCTGGCATCTCAGGAGCTCGGAGCAACCATCAGACCCCTGAGGAAATCTGACCCAAGAGGAAGGGGCACTGCCAGGATGGCTGGTGCTGATAACTCAGAAGCCCCTGGGAAGAGTCCCACATGGTTCACCTCAGACATCTGAAGAGAGAGCATGGCCCTCCTGGTCCTGGAAACCCGGAAGGCAGCAACAGGGTTGTTACTGGAAATGTAGAAAGCAGCTCAAGGAAGGATGAGTGGAATTTGAAGGCATGAAGGCGATGAGTGGAGTCCCGGGATACCAACAACAGCCAGATGTAAGGATCCAGTCCTTTGTTCCCTGTCTTCCACCACGTCTCTGAAGTCCTCAGTTGGTAGCATCTAATAGAAGGCAAAGGAACGTGGTTTGTGGATCCTAGCCTCAGCAACAGTGAGGAAAGAAAAGAAAAAGTCACCTGGATTGAGGGCAGTGGCTCTGTGCCTGGCACAGCGCCATTTCATAGGGGAACAAAATCTTGCTCCTCAGTTTTGTTCAGCAAATTCACTTATGTATCAACTTGTGTTTATTTTGTGATAATCCATCAATAAATCCGTCAATAAGGAATTGAACATTTGGTGTTTATGAAAAGCATATTAATGTTTCTGGTTACAATCTAGTACCATTTTTAGTTCAATGTTCAATGTCTTGATTTAAATACAATCAGAGAATTGTTGAGTCATCATCATCTGTTCAGTTGATTACCTAAGTATGAGAATTATAGTTGAAAAGCTGAATTCTGAAAAATTATTACTTCTTTTTATTAACACTTTAAATATTCATTGATAAGATATATTTTCTACTTTAGGGCTTTAAACATTGAGTAATAGTTCATTATTGTTACTGTCCTCACCGTCGTCATTGTTGTTGACATCATCATCATCATCATCATCATCATATCTACTGCATTAACACCCTTCTCCAGTCTTTAATCATAGAACAGTATCCTGTATCCTGAATCTGCTGTGCTGACACCAAGCTTCTCTATTTACTGTGTCTGATAGAAGAAAATGTGACAGTGATTTGCTAGGCATATACCTATTTGTCTTAGTGTACAAAGAAGACCAACCCTTCGTGCTGCCAAAATTTTTCCTGCTTGTGTGATTATCTCTATTCTTGGTGCTCCTTTGCAATACCTCCGGGCCTGCATTTATATAAAAGTTTCACTGGAATCACATATTTATTATGGAGTATACAGCAGGACACAAAATACATTCTATTGCAATTGGAAGGGAAGGAAATTCGAGACTATAGTATAAAAATAACATAGTGACCAGAGTCATCTAGCATTTCCCAAAGGATCCATGAATCTAGAGCTTACTGGTGGCACCTCTCAAGTTTTCATTTTCTTTGCCGTCTCCAATAGTTGTCTTTGAAAGTGTTTCTGCCAAGATTGATAATCTCAGAACTGAGTCTGGGAAGCAAACAATTCAACATCCAGGTAAAAAAGAGTGGAGAATGACAAATACATTTTTCAGATTTGTTCTTTTTCATTATATTAAGTTTCTTCACCCTACAAAAATAAATAATTCTACTGTCTAGATCAATCTGTTTCATTCATAGGGAATTAAGAATAATAAAATCAGCAAAGTGGAAAGGGAAAGAATTAAAATGCCTGGATCAACCTTATTCTAGTTAAAATACCAAATAGTCAGACTAGAATGGTAAAATAATGTTTTTGAATAACATTCTGAATCCAAATCAAATAGCATCTTTGCTATTTTACTATCTAAAGCTTTTCGTGTAAACAGTGGACACTTAAGATGTTCTGGAGCAGAGTGCCAGGTTCTAAAGGCAAGTACTGTCAAAGCCAAAACAGGACCTTGTCCTCACAAGGGTCCCTTGGGTAAGTAGACACTTTCCTACACTAGGAAACAGCGGAACCAAAGGAGAAGCAGAGAGATTAGTGGGTAAAGAAGTGCTTGGAAGGGGTGCTATGTGGCTCAGATGGTTAAGCTTCTGACTCTGGATTACTAAATAAGTAATAATTTACCAGAATTCATTTAGGTAGTGATCTCAGGGTGATGAGATTGAGCTTCTTGTAGGGCTCTGTGCTCAGCGGGGATTCTGCTGGAGATTCTTTCTCTCTCTTTCCCTCTGCTCCTCTCTCCACTCATGCTTGTACTCTCTTTCTCTTTCAAATAAATAAATAGATTTTAAAGAAGAAGAAGTGCATGGGAACTTTCTGGATGCTTTTTCGGGGCACATGCCATGCACTGGAGATGTAAAAAAAAATGTGAGGTCCTTGTTTGTTTAGTAAATAGCCATTAATTTGAAGTAAATATTCAGGAACATCTGGACCACAATCAGATTTGAAGTCCAGAAAATACATCTAGAAAGTCAATTCCTTAGAATATAAGTGATGCTCTCTATTGTCTATACCTATTTATGAGTCAATATGTGTAGTTTCTATGGAATTGTGTAGGAAGTGTAGAATGGAAAATCCTACAGGGTGGAAAGTTCAAAACTGAATAATGGATGCTTTTGAACTTCTACCTCGTTATCAGAAAGGTAAAAATCAGAAAACATGTTCTTTATAACTTGATTATAAATCAGTTCTTTAAATTCTCAGTCCTAAACCTTGTTTATTGTACAAATGATATTTTAAGTGAATCTGCTCTATCCCACTCTTTTTAAAGAATGACAGCCGAGATGGTAATAATCAGATGGTATTGGTGAGTTGGTTTTAAATCCTTAGATTTAAAAAAAATTCAAAGCCTTAAATTTATTTTTAGTTGAGCATATTTATTTCAACATATTCATAGTACCAGCTTTTGTTCTCTACCCTGGATTTTGTTCTCCACTCTCTGAAGCCTGCAGTGTACACAACAAGCACTTGAAAAGGAGAGGATGAGATGACACTAATTCTGTATATTTTCTTCTCTGGCATATTTGCTTATGAGAGGGTGGACCAAGGGATAAGTGTCCATGGCAAAAATATGGCCTCTGCATTGTCCACTGCTGGAATGCTGATTGGTTAATCTTGGGCCAGTCACATGCTTCCACAAACTTCAGATTCCCTGTACAAAGTCCTAGGCTCATCATGTAGTTACACAGTTTTTATTTCAAAATAAAGCTATTACCC
Source organism: Mustela nigripes (assembly GCF_022355385.1). NCBI lineage: Eukaryota > Metazoa > Chordata > Mammalia > Carnivora > Mustelidae > Mustela > Mustela nigripes. The sequence goes on along the minus strand of NC_081557.1, from coordinate 154,012,209 downwards.
TAATATACTATCTTTCAAGGGCTACTGTAACAAAGTGCCACAGACTGGATGGCTTGAACAACAGAAATTTATTTCTTATTATCCTGGGACTAGAAGTCTAATGTGTCAGCAGGATTGGTCTTTGCGGCCTCTCACCTTGGCTTGTGGGTGGGCACTGTCCTCCAGTTGTCTTCACGTTGCCTCCTCTGTCTCTGTGGGTGCGCCCTAATCTCCTCTTCAGTCGGTGATATTAAAGTAGGTCCACCCCAATGACCTCATTTAAATTTACTTACTTTTTAGGGGTGCCTGGGTGGCTCAGTGGGTTAAAGCCTCTGCCTTCAGCTCAGGTCATGATCCCAGGATCCTGGGATCTAGCCCTGCATCGGGCTCTCTGCTCACCAGGGAGCCTGCTTCCTCCTCTCTCTTTCTGCCTGCCTCTCTGCCTACTTACGATCTCTGTCTGTTATATAAATAAATAAAAAATCTTTTAAAAAATTTACTTACTTTTTAAAGATGCTATCTCCAAATACAGTCGTATTCTGAGATGCTGGAGCTTAGGATATCTGAATTTGAGAAGGACACAATTCAACTCTGTAAACTCCATATAAACTCCATGGGCTGTTAGTGCTTTGTTAATGAATTTCTACTACTTAAATCAAGACCAATATTTTAGAAAAAAAAAAAAATCTAAACCCCCCCCCCCAAAAGAAACCCCAAACCAAACAAAGATCAATATTTTAGAAAGGGCAAGTCATGAGAAAAAAAAAAAAAGAAAGAAAGAAAAAGACTGAAAGAAAAGTAGAGGAAAGAAAAGCCCTGGCTCACTGAGAGGCTCCCTAATTATGTGAAGCTTCAAAGCTCTAACCATCTGAGTGTTCAGAGAAATGTTTGTATCTCTCTTTACTTTCATTAAAAGTCTCAATATATCAATCAGAATATACAATTCCCATATGAGAAATTTCCTCAAATTGCTTTCTCTAAATCCATAGCAAAAGTTAATTTGCATATTTGGCAAGTGTGCAAAAGCTCAACACCATTCTAACACTGACAGAATAATTCAAAAGAATTTTAGATGAGACTTACATTAATACTGGTTCTAATTAGCACTCTAAAATGTATAGCATTCTTTCTGTGCAACTGAGCTCTATTCAGAAAGGTGTTAAATTCATTTTATTTCTTGGGGAGAAGAAAAATGTGGAAGAAATCTTGAGAAATAGAGCTATAGTGATCACAAGAGTATAAATCATGTAGATTAAGTAATTAAACTTTTAATGGAGAAAAGTATCATGTAAAAATAATTCCATGGATGTTGCTAGCTAAGGATTATAAACAGAAGTTGAGAAAACATAAGTTCTGTAATGATCTCTTGCTTGAATAGGAAGTAAAGAGTCTGTTCCCTTATGCCATAGGGACAAGTGACTCCCTGTGGATGTTTCTCTTTAGAGAGCAGTCTCTGAGATTCATCCTTTCCATGGTGCATTTGAGCATGTGCCTAGTTTCATTACTTCTTCCCTTCTGTGCCACAGTGCTAGGTTGTTTTGGCAGTGATAACACACGATGCTTGTGAGCCTCTTATCTTCAGATGAGTCTCTGTGGACCCCTTTAGGACGCCTCCTCAGCGTTGAAAGATGATTGGGGAAACTCACCATTTGCAATATTCTCAAAGTTTGAAAATTCTTGAAGAAAATGGTATATTTTAAATATATTTATGCTAAACAACACTTTTAATTGCATACATATTTGTGATTTTTAACAAAATATTGTATATATAAAAACAAAGTTGAAAGCTCTTCCACTATTTGAGTTGGTGAGACCCATGATGCACCTGGAAGTACTGATGGACTTGGACAGATTTTTTGGAAATTACTCTAACAGAACTGGCTTTAATAATAATAGGATGAAAAGAGAATTGTTGTAGACAAAGGATGTTTAATGTTTTCAAGTATTTTCATCTCTGATGAAACATTTGGCTTTTCTAAAGTGTTGTAGATTTTCACACTTGCTCAAATTTCTAGTTTAAAATCCAATAATGTACACTGTATATGGAAGCTGGTGAAACTCTACCTCCTTCAGCTTCACAACCTGAAGTCAATAATTTCTTAAGGCATTTTAATTTCCTTTTTTTATTTCTCTTTTCTTTTTTGGGAGAGAGAGATAGAGAAAGCATGCGGGTAGGGGCAAAATAGAGAGAGAGAGAAAGACTTTTTTTCAAAATTTATTTATTTATCTGAGAAAGAGAGAGACAGAGTACTATTGGGGAGAGGGGCAGAAGAAGAGGGGCAAGCAGACTCCCCACTGAGTGTGGGGAATCTCAGTGCACAGCTTGAGGGGGGTTTGATCCTAGGACCCTGAGATCATGACATGATCTAAAGTCTGACACTAAACTGACTGAGCCACCCAGGTGCCCTGGGTGAGAGAGAATCTTAAGCAGGTTCCATGCTTAGTGTGTAGCCTGACCCAGGGCTCAATTTCAGGACCCTGAGATAAATAACCTGAGTAGAGATAGAGAGTCAGTTGCTTAACTGACTGAACCACCCAGATGTTCCAGGAGTTTTAATTTCACAGACAATAAAATCAGATGGTTTTAAACAAGTTATTCTGAGAAATTTGTAATAAAAACAAGATACACTTGGGCAAATTCTCCTTTGCTTCTATGTAGACTCTTTTTTTTTTTTTTTTTAAAGATTTTATTTATTTGACAGAGATCACAAGTAGGCAGAGAGGCAGGCAGAGAGAGAAGAAGGGAAGCAAGCTCCCTGCTGAGCAGAGAGCCCAATGCGGGGCTCGATCCCAGGACCCTGGGATCATGACCTGAGCCGAAGGCAGAGGATTAACCCACTGAGCCACCCAGGCACCACCTAGGTGCCTCTTTGAGGTTTGACACTTGCTTTGGTGTTTTTCTGCCTAACTGGAAAGTATTTCCTAACTGGAAAGTATTTACAACTTCACATCCTTTTTATGACTGGAACTAAATCTATCCTTTACTTCCACAAGCATTATTTCATCATAGGAGACATTTGTCTTAGGAGAAAAGCAATAAAACAGTTGCCCCTCCCCTGCAAGTATGCTTATAAGTTAAGTAGAATTAGCTGTTTCACAAACCATCATAGGAGTAATTTACATACATTAGCTCAATCTATTTTCATGAGTTTATTAGGTAAATATAGCTAACCTTTCTTTTTTAAAGAGCAGAAGGCAAGTGGAGAAAAAGGTCAACTGCAAATATTTCAAGCTGCATTGTGTGCCACTTAGGAAAGAAGATGGAGACAACAGACTTCATCACTTACTAGTTATGTCACATATCACATAAAGAGTAAGTGGTCCTAGAGAAATCCATAATCAGAAACTTCATTTGGAAAATTGCATTGCTAAACCTTTTTGTGGAAAATGAAGGAGTATTCTTATAATTGTATAAAACACCAGAAATGCCTTTCTTTGAGTATACATTATTTTCTTAGTATATATATCTTTCTAGTATCTCATGTAGATGCTCAAAGATATCGAGTGCTTTTGGTACATATTTTTAATGATCTTTTTATAAGAAGTAATCCTTTTTTAAAAAAGATTTTATTTCTTTATTTGACAGAGAGAGAGAGAGAGAGAGATCACAAGTAGGCAGAGAGGCAGGCAGAGAGAGAGGGGGAAGCAAGCTCCTTGCTGAGCAGAGCCTGATCCCAGGACCCTGAGATTACAACCTGGGCCAAAGCCAGTCTTAACCCACTGAGCCAACCCGGTGCCCAGAAGAAGTAATTCTTAATAGGAGAGTCAACAGGTTATTTCATGTTGCTAAACACACTGATACTTTGTTTTTTCCTTTTCATTCTTTGCAGGTATTTCTAATGTGCATGCACTATTTATGTAACGACAAAAAATGAAGGTGCATTATATTTATTTATCATTTCAGTCAGTCCTGTCACGGAAATTCACTTTGATTTTTAACATGTGCAAGAGTTATTTTAGCCATTTAAATGTTCCCTATAGGTTAAGATCATAATCCAAGATGATTAAGAAGATTGAGTTCTCATTTAATTGATTGTTTTTGTAGACACAGAGAGATAAACTAAACCATTAAACATGGGTTGCTTTTACATTTGAAAATACTTTGCAAATCATTTCACTGATGTTCTTTTTTTACTGAACATAACATCTACATTATGTGAATGTGTGTGCATTATATTCTTTTGTTTATATTTTAATATCTTGTAGGTATATACAACTTCCTTACTTGAAAATCAGCTGCACACATTTCAGTAATGTCAGTGAAATTTCTTTTTATGTGAGTTAAGTTTTCCATTTTATGGTTACATTATTGAAGATGTTTGAAAGTCACTTTTATGTTATACATGAATTTGAAGACATACTTGTGAAACCTCTAGTTAGATTTGCTATAAGAATTGGAGATCTATATATTTAAGCAGATTTATTTCTGCAGTGTAAAATTTGGTAATGTAAAATAAAAATATACAACTTTATTTTTTAACCACTCGCAAGTGTTTAATATCCACTGCTATCAAAAAAATCTTTGTTTTTTTTTAAAGATTTTATTTATTTATTTGACACACACAGAGAGAGATCACAAGCAGGCATAGAGGCAGGCAGAGAGAGAAAGGGAAGCAGGCTCCCTGCTGTGCAGAGAGCCCGATGTGGGGCTTGATCCCAGGACCCTGAGAACATGACCTGAACTGAAGGCAGAGGCTTAACCCACTGAGCCAACCAGGTGCCCCCCGCCCCCCCCAAAAAATCTTCCTTTGTGACAACTTAATTACTTGGAGTTTCTTCCTATTTTGATCTAAAAACAAAACCAAAAAGCAGCTTTTAGTCTAATATTTTATTTATATTTATTTATTTATTTTAAAGATTTTATTTATTTATTTATTTGACACAGAGAGAAAGAGAGCAGGAGCACAAGCAGGGGCAGTGGGAGAGGGAGAAGTAGACTTCCTGCTGAGCAGGAAGTTGATGTGGGGATGGATCCTAGGACCCTGGGATCGTGACCTCAGCTGATGGCAGATGCTTAATGACTGAGCCACCCAGTTGCCCCTAGTCTAAAATTTGTGTGTGTGTGTGTGTGTCTGTTATTTAGTCACTATACAATACATCATTAGTTTTTGATGCAGTGTTCCAAGATTCATTGTTTACATATAACACCCAATGCTCCATGCAGTCTATGCCCTCCTCAATACCCACCACCAGGCTCACCCATTCTCCCACTCCCCTCCCCTCTAAAACCCTCAGCTCATTTCTCAAAGAGTCCATTGTCTCTCATGGTTTGTCTTCTCCTCTGATTTCTGCCCCCCTCACTTATCCTTTCCCTCTCGTAAAGTCCTCCATGTTATTCCTTATGTTCTACAAGTAAGTGAAACCTTATGATAATTTACTTTCTCTGCCTGACTTATTTCACTCAGCATAATCTCCTCTAGTTCTACCCATGTTGATGCAAAAATTGGGTATTCATCCTTTCTGATGTCTGAGTAATATTCCATTGTGTCTATGGACCACATCTTCTTTACCCATTTGTCTTTAGAAGGGCATCTTGCCTCTTTACACATTTTGTCTATTATGGATATTGCTGCTATTAACATTGGGGTACAGATGGTCTTTCTTTCCATCACATCAGTATCTTTGGGGTAAATATCCAGCAGTGCAATTGCCACATCATAGGGTAGCTCTATTTTTAATTTTTTGAAGAATCTCCGTACTATTTTCCAAAGTGGCTGCACCAACTTGTATTCCCACAACAGTGTAAGAGGGTTCCCCTTTCTCCACATCCTCTCCAACATTTGTTTCTTGCCTTGTTAATCTTTGCCATTCTAACTGGTGTAAGGTTGTATCTCAATGTGGTTTTCATTTGAATTTCCCCAATGGCTAATGATGATGAACATTTTTTCATGTGTCTGTTAGTCATTTGTGTTCTGTTAGCCATTTGTATGTCTTCACTGGAGAAGTGTCTGTTCACATCTTCTGCCCATTTTCTGACTTGATTATCTGCTTCTTGGGTATTGAATTTGGGAAGTTCTTTATAAGATGTTGGATATAAGCCCTTTGTCTGTAGTTTTATTTGGGAATATCTTCTACCATTCCATGTGTTGCCTCTTTGGTTTTTTGACTGTTTCCTTTGTTGTGCAGAAGATTTTTATCTTGATGAAGTCCCAAAAGTTCATTTTTGCTTTTGTTTCCCTTGCCTTTGGAGACATGTCTTGAAAGAAGTTGCTGTGGCTGATATTGAAGAGGTTACTGCCTGTGTTCTCCTCTAGGATTTTGATGAATTCCTGTCCCATATTAAGGTCTAATATTTTAATAAGGAAAGTGAAGGGGTATTTAAACAGAAATTGACTCAGAAGAGAATCTGTGAGACTTAAAGAACAATTATTTCTCACCACAGAGCTGATTTAAGAGAAGTTCATTCATAATACACAAGTATATATGAACAATTATTAGGGAAGCTCTTGTCCCATTTTTGGGAAGATTGTAGGAGAGAAACTGAACTCAAGTGACGTTTATGAAAATTAAGATTAATTTTTAAAAGATTGATTATATGAACAATATAATTTTTTAGTCAAAAATGATTTTACAAATATATATTTATTGGTGTGGTTATGTTTTAATGCTAAACTCTTTATCAAGTAGCGACTAAGAAATAATTTTTTCTTACGGTACCTGGATAGCTCAGTCAGTTAAACATTTAGCTCTTGAACTCAGTTCAGGTCCTGATCGTAGGGTTGTGAGTTCAAGCCCCATGTTGGGCTCCATGCTGGGTGTGCAGCCTACTTAAAAAAGGAGGGAAGGAAAAAAGAAAAGAAGGAAGGAAAGAAGAAAGAAGGAAGAAAAAAGAATTTCTTCTCTGAATAATTTCATGTTCTTAATTTCTTAATAATGTAAACTTCCAAATTTAGGTGGGATATCCAGCTTTCAAAATATTAATGATGTGCTTTTTATTTACAGCTGAAAAAATTTCTTAAATGCCACTTACATCTGAAAAAATTTCTTAAATGCCACTGTTAGATTATCTACAGAGCAAAATATGTTAGCTACCTGGATAATTTTGATGTTAAAAGAAAAACATGCTCATTTTATTAATTTGCTATGATTTCTGTTTATAAAGGCACTAAAACTTCAGTTCTAAATACTACACAAAACATTATAATTTGTCCCGAAATATTTTTCATCCATTGATTTTCTCTCCTCTAAACTCAAATGCTGTTGCAAAGTAGATCTGTCACTGTCTTGTCAGTCTGTCCATTTTCCACTCACCTGGAGCATAGAGGCTGAGTTTATCTCTGAATTGGATATTCATTCAGAAGTCTTTCAGAGCTGCTGTCTCAATGAGTCTGGCAAATTTGGAAACTATTTGTTGTGCCATTTTATTGTCCTCCCATGGCAAATCAAGATAATTCATACAGAGCTCTGCCACAACCTCTTTAAAGAAACGAGGTTTCAAGAATGCGAAACTGCCAATAAATATAGTAAACATTAATTCTATCATGATCACTATTATTTCTTCAAACTGCTGAAGCAAATTGCTATGAGTGATGTTACTGTAATCTATACACTAACAAGAGAAAGGCGATATTGGCAGATTTTTAATTAATGATCCCTATAAATCCTTCTTATCTCCCCCTACCCCAAGCTTCCCACAACTTCCATCCCTGGTTAGAAATGTTTTATTTCCCATAATAAGCCGAAGTTATTGATAGGGAGACATCAAATACCTCAGATATGTTATAAGGGAGATGGAAGGTCAGGGAGGGCTGGGAATAATATTCAAACTGCTCTAACAAAAAAGTGTTTCCAAAGGCACAGGGACTAGGTAATAATAATGCCTACTTATACTGAGAGATGCCAGTTCTTAGTTCTTTGCTGAGAAACATATAATTTATTCCTTACAGTGATCACACAAGACAAGTGAGATATCATCCTCATTTAATAGGTGAGAAAATTTGAGATAAGAGAGGTTGGATACTTGCTCTCAGTCACTGCTACTAAGTGGGAGAAGCTTGCTAAGTCCCTGTGTTTAATTTGTACCTGCTATCCTTATTCTCAGAAATCTTCCAGGCTCACCAGGGTTTAATGCATTTATTGAGCCCATAAATACGTTTATTTTCTTCTAATACTAAAGCGTTTGAACTTTTTAAATCCTAAAATATTCAAACGTCTTTTCTATCTGGCTTTAAAGTCCTTAGTCTTGGAATCGTGCGTGTCTTTGTATTCTTAGCAACAAAAAACCCACAGGGACATTTAAAATGAAATGCAATTGAGTTTCACCTATTTCACATGGCACTTTCTTGTGGTCACAATTTGCAGTCATTCTACATTTTTGAGGATATGCTACAATATTAATAGATATGATAAGTTACATTGTGCTACAGTAAATGTTCATTATTTTTTGCGACATATGGTATTGTAGAGAAAATGAAGTTGTTCATGAGGTCAAATTAGAAAATCTCCTCTGGACACTATATTCCCTCTTCACTGTTTTTCATATCTTTTTGGAGTAACTTTATTGCCCTGTATCAAGCTCAACCGCTTTTAAAAATTGTACACAATCGTTATCCCACCTGTATCCATTAGGCCTTCACTTCTGTGCTCACTATGAAATTACAAGAGAAACCCAGCATGATGTCACTAGGGTATGCTTTTCGTACATCTGCAGAAAATGAGAGAAAGGTACAAATAGAGAATAAGATACAGGTGGCCCAAGAATCAACATTACATTGTCCCTTGTGTTCAAAACAAATCTAGAATATTATCCAAAGACAGTAAAGATTGTATTTTCTTCACTTAAAGATATTAAATTGGGGCACCTGGGTGGCTCAGTGGGTTAAGCCTCTGCCTTCGGCTCAGGTCATGATCTCAGGGTCTTGGGATCAAGCCCCGCATCAGGCTCTCTGCTCAGCGGGGAGCCTGCTTCCTCCTCTCTCTCTCTCTGCCTGTTTCTCTGCCTACTTGTGATCTCTGTCAAGTAAATAAATAAAATCTTAAAAAAAAAAGATATTAAATCAGTTCCTATCTGTTCTTTAATACTTGGTCACGAGAAGCTTCCTTATTTTTCATGCCATTCCACTTTGCTGCACAAGCTTACCATATGGCACACTTAGAAAATTAGTTGTAAGGGAAAAAATTTTGTATTGTATGATTCAATTTCTGTGCAATTCTAAAATATGTACATCTATGAAGGGCAAAAGGGAATTTTGGGGGGTGATGAAAATGTTCTGTTTTCAAAATGGTGTGGGTTAACAGAAAGAACACTCTTTTTGCAGAGAGTCTAGGCTAACCATGCATCTCACAGAACATTAATCTCTAGTTAAATTACTATATTAAATTCAATAAAACAATATCATGAAAGAATAGCAAAGTGTTTGGATTTCATTTATCAAAGAGAAAGCCCAACACATGTGTGGTAGTTATTAACAAAATGTGCACATCAGCAATGTCTCTCAGTAGGTTATTCTTCCATATTCTTTATGAAGTACAGGACATTTGTGAGTTAATTTTTTTTCAAGTTTAGAATTTAAAGTTATATTTACACAGTTAAAAGTTTACTTAAGGCTATGATGTCAATCAGTGATGAAAATATTAAAAAAATGTCTTTATTAACTTCTTTATTTTTGTTCTTAGAGTAATTCCATTTCCTTAAGAATGCAGAGTTAAAGAACTATAAGAATATAACCAATGTCACTCTTGATATCACCAGTAATTAAAAGTTTATTGAATGTTTACTGTATTCAAGATGCTTTGGGGGAGGAAAGAGGAGTAGAATACAGAATTATAACTATAATTCTAATTGACCAAAAATTGGCTTACAATTTCTTTCTTTTTTTTTTCTCCCTCCTTTTATTTTGGCAAAATTTCAAATATGAATGTTCTGTTTTATAATAGCTCAAGTTCTTGATTTCTACAGTCAAATCTAAACCCTAAGGCTGTTCCTAACAGAACTGGGTCCCATCTTTTTCCTCCCACCCAGTCTGTAAGGTTTTAGAGAGAAACTGATAACTCAGGAGAGAGTTGTGCCTTTTGGAATGGTTCCTGCTAGATTATCTTAGCTCAGCCACTTAAGAGCTAGGCAATTTCAGCCTTTAACTAAAATTCTTTGAGCTTCAGATTCCCTGACTATAAAAGGTACATAATAAAACTTAATCTACCTACTTGTTGTGATTAAATGATACAATACATTAGTTTTCTGTGAATCATAAAGTACTATATAAAGGTGTTATGGTATCATGCTATGCTATAAGAAGCACAAAAATGTAATAGCCATTCCAAAATAATTTTCTCATTGGTCTGTCATGGGACCTAAGAATATGCCCCTTTGATGTAAAGCACTAGGTTTCAAGGGGATCCCTTTTAAATATAAATATGTCATATGATACATTAAATAATTGTTATTATTGTCTATCAAGGTAACTTGCAGTGATAGGTCACAGTGGAAAAGATATTTTATTGCAGTAATAAAAGGGAAAAAAAAAACCCAAAAGCAATAAAAGGAAACAAACTACGATACATGTCACAACATAAATGAACTTCACAAATATGTTGAGGGAAAGGGAAAACATTTCATATTGTATGATTCAATTTTTGTGCAATTCTAAAATATGTACAACTATGAAGGGCAAAAGGGAATTTTTGGGGGTGATGAAAATGTTCTGTTTTCAAAATGGTGTGGGTTAACAGAAAGAACACACACTTATATACCCACATGCCCCCCACACATACACACAGAACCACAGATACACAACTACAGATCCTTACTGAAAATACAAATGCAAAAATCCCCAATAAAATAACAACACAAATTAAAATTATAACCATATCAAGATGGTGTGGGTTACACTAATGCATGCATTTCTCAAAACTAATTTAAAGGAATACTTAAGATCTGAAGATTTCACCATAGGTATATTATACATCAATTTTTAAAAAGACCATCTAAGTGTTACTGTGGATATTTTAAAACAGTTCTTATATTTTATGCATACAGGCTGAAATATTTAAAGGTGAAAGGATATATGTAATTCTTGGGATTTAGTAAAACATAAAGGGTGGTGATAAAAAAATGTAGAGTGGGTGAACATATAGATCAAAAGTGATTAGCCATACATTAAAAAATGGTGACAGCTGGGTGATATTCACATGGAATTCTAAATTCTCTCAACCTTTGTTTATGTTTAAACATTTTTCAGAGTAAAAAGTTGAAAAGAGAGGGCTTTTCTGCATTCATCTCCTCATTTACAAAACAAAACAAAACTGAACAAAGGATGTAACTTGTTCAAAGTCTCAAAACCAGACAGCAAACCAGCTCCAAAGTTTAACCTGCTTTTTCTGATCTTAAGGAAACAAAATATGAGCAATCGGAAAGGCTGCTTTTTAAAAGGGCAGACTAATAGTGCAAGGATGTGTTTAAGCAATATATTTATCTATATCTATATGGTCCCTGGTTCCTGTTTTGTTGTTATTGTTGTTAAGTTTTGATTTTGGTTTCAAAGAACTGTTTTGTAGATTTAAATTGCATTTTACTGGGATGCCTGGATGGCTCAGTTAGTTGAGTGTCTGCCTTCCGGTTAGGTCAGGATCCCAGTGTCCTGGGTTCCAGCCTCGGGTAATGCTCTCTGCTGGGTGGGGAGCCTGTTTCTCCCTCTCCCCTTGCTTATACTCTCTCTCTCTCTGTCAAATAAATAAATAAATAAAATATTTTAAAAATTGAATTTTACTCAAATTTCAGAACCCAAAAGAGTGCGGGGCTACAGAAAGCATTTTTTTTTTCTACAAAATAATAATAATAATGATAAAAGAAAAGAAACGTAAAGCAAAACAAAACAAACAAACAAACAAACAAACAAACAAACAAAAAACATACAGCAAAGACTTGTTTCTCCCTTCCAGTGCTAAAATCATCCTCCCAATTCAGGCACATACAGCGAACGCATTCTGTTAGAGGGAGGAGCTTGGTTCTCCATTCTGGTGTGATCCAGGAACAGCTGTTTTCCCTCCAGCTCCGAAAGAGGTGAAATGTGTTAAGCAATGCAAAAATTGTCTTCCAGCCCGCGCGTATGTCTGCGTGTCTGTGTGGAAGGGGAAGGGGTGTGTGGGGTGTCAGCTTCGAGGGCACCGTGAATCGAGTGAGAAAGGGGAGTAGTGTGTAGAAGGGACGAAAGAATCGAATGTGATGGTTCAGGAGAATAAGCCACGCTAGATTCGTCTGCTCCATCAGGCACTCGCGTGTGAAAAGTAAATTCCATCTCGAGAAAGAAAAACCCAAGACCGCTTGGTATCGACGGCTGCGGAATATTTATTCCGTGTTCCACTGATGGGAAAAATCGGCGTCTGGCAGCCGCTGATTGGCGGACAGGAAAATGGTGATGGTGGGGTGGAAGGAGATTCCAGGAGGCTCCTCCTGCCTCAACCTGTAACTCTTCCTTACGAGTCTCCCCTCCATCCGCGGGACCTTTTCGGGCTCATCCGAGGGTAAGAGGATAAGAGCAAACGAAAATCTGAGTAGTCTTTGAACAAAAACATCTTTAACGCTGTGTCCGACCATCGTTCATCAGAATTTCAGCGATCCGAGGGGAACGTGCTCTTGGTAGCACGGGTTGAGCCCCCTTCCCTAGCTGCCTGCCGCCTTCAGTAGCCTCCCAAGATGACGGCTCTATCCTTGGTGGTCGATCCCTCAGACCCCCCCTCTCCACTAAGGTTTCCCCGACAAGAGGGTCCCGTGAGGAACCAGCGGGAAGGGCGGAGACAGCGAAGGAGGAGGGAGGGGGATGGGAAAGAGGGAGAAACATCAGCCTAAGCCGAACAGCTCCAGATCGCCCCTAGAGTCCCCTGGCTCCTGAACTCGAGGTGAAGCTCAGGACACGCCACCTCCCCGTCCCCGGGCCCAGGTGAGCGGCTGGAGTTGGAGGTACAGCCTCCCCCCATACCCCGCCGCCCCCGCCCCCATCCTCACCCGAGTAGCGGAGTGAAGTGCACGCGGCTGGGAAAGCAGCGAGCGCCGGCAGAGGGGCGGGGAGAGGCGCTGACAAATCAGCTGCGGGGGCGGTGAGCGGAGGAGAAGGGGGAGGAGAAAGAGGAAGAGGAGGAAGACCACGACATCGAGAAGGGGACCCGACCGAGGGGGTGAGAGACCGAGTGCCGCAGCGCGGGGCGAGGTGTGTGCTGGCTTTCGAGCCGACCCCGAGGACCGAGCCCGGCCCTTAGCATCCTTTGCGCTCTCTCCCTGCCTTCCCTTCCGACCCTCTGCCTCTTTCTCTCGGATCCAATTGTGCGGGGGCCGGGGAGTGGCAATTCGACGACAGGTTCGTGGGTTTGCCTCCCACGCCCCCAGCCTCTCATCACCGGGTTGTGCTGACAGCAGCCTCCTCTGGGGACCATCCCTCTCCCGGGGCCGCCTCCTCCCTTCCTGTGCGCTTCTAATTCTCCCTCTTCCCGTTTAAATAATATTTGGGAATTGTTTTTTATAAACCTTCTGTAAGGGGGTTGTTGAAAGGGACTGTAGTAGTTGTGAGGATCAGAGGGGCCCAGGTAAGTACCCATGGATCTAAACGGGCAGCTTTGTAAATACTGGGGGAACCCGGGGAGGAGAGGGGTCGTGGACTTCTGGGAGGGAGGTTGTTGCTGCCGTAAGGACCCTCTGTGTCGAGGCTCTCAGAGGTGGGTGCTAACCTCTTTAGCGCGCTGAGGAAAGTAAGTTGACCTGGCTTCCTCGGGCATCCGATATCCCGTTCTTTCGTCCCCAAAGGCTGAAAGGTCACGCTGGTTATCTGGGATACGCTTTTCCCTTGGGAAACGCGAGGATGCTTCATGGAGCGTGAGCAGCCAACTTTTATTTCTCTATTACCTTAAATTCCCCAGTCCGCCCTCTCCGTTTTCTCGGTGGAGTAAGCAAGCTGTGTTCGGCAGATCCTTAACTGGAAGCGCAGGGAGGGCAAGTCAACAGGTGGTAAGGGGTTAACAGGTGCTGGCGCCGGGTGGGTAGCGAATGCACGCGCGCGGAGAACGCCCCCTCGGGTGGCGGGCGCGAGTCAGGAGACTGATCGCGGCTCCGCGCTGGCGCCTGCTCAGACTAGATAGCTGGGGGCGGGGGTGGCGGGTCAGGTGGATTAGAGCGGGTGTGTGTGGGCTCCTTGCGGGCCTGAGGTTGAGCCACACCCAGGGCGAGTAGTTCTCTTACCCACCCTCTTGGTGATCGACCAGTTAGCCGTCTTCTGGGATTCATTTTAAGACAGCCCCTGAACCCATGTCTCCAGCTCCTGTTCTTGTCCTATGATCTTTTAAACGTACTTCTAACTTACCTTGTCACCATTTCGACTCTGGGAAGCTGAAGGAGGGGTCCGTCTTTTCATGTAACTACACTTGGAAAATACAGTAAGAACAACTCAGATGATTCATCCTATTCCATGTTTAGGCAGCTAGAATTTACTAGCCAAGATGGATGAGGGATGCTTAATTTTTAATGCAGAAGCTAAAAAAAAAAAAAAAAGTTTTTTTTGGGGTGGGGGGGGGTCCAGTGGTTGAAATAAGAGTATATAAAAAAGCATAAGAGTCTCACACTTTTGGGATTTGTACTGACCTTTCAGTGGTTTTTATCTTGGGTGGTTCTAATTTTATTTTATTCTACCCAAAAGTTCTCACTGAAATTATATTTTGTGTTCTCCAGTGTGGTGTAAAGGAATTCACAAGCCATGGATGTATTCATGAAAGGACTTTCAAAGGCCAAGGAGGGAGTTGTGGCTGCTGCTGAAAAAACCAAACAGGGTGTGGCAGAAGCAGCAGGAAAGACAAAAGAGGGTGTTCTCTATGTAGGTAGGTAAGCCCTATATTGCATCTTGATATTTATGACTGATGGGTTAGGATGATTGATGGTCTAAATGCTGGTATTACTTGCTTGATTCATTTTTGCATCACCACTTGTCAAAAGGATAAACAGAGTCAGAGGACTGTAGGTAGGTAAATGTGTATATTTGAGCTAGTAGTAAAAAGTAAGGATAATCTTTTGTTTTTTCAGAATATTTAATTTTTCAGTAATACTTAAGACTTTTTAAATGCGTGCTTCTCTGCATAAGGAACTATAATTCATAAAGTTTATAAAACTCAATCTCAAAAAATAATATTTCTAAGAATCAAATTCATTCATGGGCTTTTTTTTTTTAATCATTGTGAGTAATATTGGCAAATTTTAGGGTATTTGTATTTTAAAATAAGACTTGGCCCTGGGATATGTAAAAAGAGACCTATTGTGGCCCTAAAAAGGAAAGGACAGAAAAGTCTTTGGTAGAATTCATCTTTGTGACCATTTGGTAAACTGAAGGCTAATTGCTCAAAAATGTACCTGAACGCTGCAGCTAATATCTCAGAGACATTTATATATCTAATTCATTTATCAAATGACAGACATACTAAATAATGAGACTGATGCTTATCTTTTCTACTTGTTCCTAAATTGCCACTTCGTAATATTCATGCAGATCCTGACTCTGTTTTTCTTATCTTGAACTGTGGTAGGTTGGGTGTTATTTTACAAACCACTTCAAATTCTTTGGGGAAGGAATAGACACATACATAGACAAACACTCATCCACAGGGACACATGCACACACTCACCTTCTGCTCTTCTGCCTCTCCTCTTTGTCTTCTGATGCTCTGAGCTCTCGCACATTGTCTGGTGGTAGCAGGAACACAGCATGTGCAGGAAGGTGGAGGATGAACCTATTGGGGGGCAGATGGTGCTGTGCTTATGTCTGTGGGTGAAAGACATCTCTGCTGTCTTTCCAACATGGATGCACTGAAAATGAGTTATACTTGGGATGATTTTTGTGAATTCCTCTCATATTATTTTTTTCTCATTGCTCATAGACTCTGAATTGGGTGGGTTTGCTACAAATCTTCAGTTAAATTATTCTTTCTCTTAAGATGTATTTTCAGAAAAATCATTGAGTTAAAGAGTATTACAAGAGGAAAAAATGAGTGAATTTCAAGTGTTTTTGTGAAGTGTGAATGATATCTTTTTAGGTGGAATTTGGAATACCGTATCAGTGTTGCGCACATAATCAATATCTTTATAGTTGTCCTCAGTTTTCTAAGTTGTGCAAGTGTGTGCTTGCAACTATTTTTTGATTTCCATTATTTTATAATTTAGTAACTCTAAAAATTTTTTTGGATGCTAATATTTACTCCTTTAGTTGGTAATGAGTCCAGAACTATTGAATATTAATTTAATACACTGCTGTTTTCTAGGTAATAAACAGGTTTTATCATCTGGAAAACCTTTTTGTTTTCATTATCAAACTATACATTTGGGCAAATGATTTTATTTTTTTGAGATTAATTCTGTTATTTGTTATTATATAAAATTGTAATTTGTTTACATGTCACATGTATTTTAAAATCATCTTCAACATATATCATAGTATCTAACACATGGTGCATTCTGTAAATCACTTATTGGTTGTGTTCCAAAGGATAGTTAAAATTTGAACTCAAGTCCAGGATTTAGGATGAAAACTGACTATGATAAAACAGAGTATATAGGTCAGGAGTGATAAAATTTTCTGTAAAGTGCTAGACAGTAACTATTTTAGGCCACAAGATCTCTGTGTCAATGAATCAACTCTGTGGTTACGGTGTGAAAGCAGCCATAGACAATAATTAGCTGTGATCCAATAAAACCTTACTTACCGAAACAGGTGTTAAGTTTATTTGGCCCGTAGACTGCAGTTTGCTGACTCCTGGAAAAGTAGAGAGAACATAGACTTCATGTTACCAAAACCTAAAATCTAATCCAGGCTGTATCATTTATTACTTTTAGCATACTATAAAATTTACTTAACATCTATGAGCTTTACTTCCTTCATTTGTAAAAATATTATTTAGATAAATGCAACTACCTTGCAGAGTTTTTGTGAGAATGTCATAATAAAACAAAACACATGAGTAATAAAGCACAGTTTAAAAAAAAATTAGAGACTTTATTTTTTTGGTAGCAATTTAGGTTCATAGCAAAATCGAGAGGCAGTTAACAAGAGGTTTCTCATGTACCCCATGCCTTCACACATGCATGGCCTCCCCCATTGATGTACATCGTCCACCAGACTGGTACATTTATTAAACCTAATGAACCAACATTGCCACATATCATAATCACCCAAAACCCATAGCTTAATTTAAGGTTCTCTCTTTGTGTTTTGTATGTTATTTATATTCTCTGCATCTGGACAAAGGTATAATGAAGTGTATATGATAGTATCATATAGATATTTTTGGTATCCTAAAATTGTTTGTGCATCACTATTCATTTCCCTCCACCAACCCACAGCAACCACTGATCTTTTTTTACTATCTCCATAATTTTGCCATTTCCAGAATGTCATATACCTGGAATCATACAGTATGTAGAATTTTAAGATTGGGTTCTTTCACTTAGTAATATACAATTTAAGGTTCTTCCATGTCTTTTAATGACTTGGTAGCTCATTTCTTTTTAGTACTAAATACTAATTTCATTGTCTGAATATACCACAGTTATCCATTCACCTACTGATGGACATCTTGGTTTCTTCCAAGTTTTGGCAAGTGTGAATAACACTGCTGTAAACATCCATGTACAGGCTGTTGATTGGACATAAGCTTTCGGTTCCTTTCGGTAAATACCAAGGATCACTATTGTTGGATCATATGGTAAGGATATGTTTACTTTTATAAGGAACTGACAAACTGTCTTCCTAAGTGGCTGGACCATTTTGCATCCCACCAATAATGAATAACTGTTCTTGTTACTTCACATCCTTGTTAGCATTTGGTGTTTCAATATTCTAGATTTTGATCATTCTAACAGGTGTGTTGTGGTATATGATAGTTTTAAGTTACATTTCCCAGATGACAAATGATGTGGAGCATCTTTTCTTAAAGCTATTTGTCATCTATATATCTTCTTTGGTGAGATATCTGTTAAGGTATTTAGCCTGTCTTAATCTGGTTAAATTTAAGAGTTCTCTGTGTATTTTGGAACTAAGAGTTCTCTGTGTAGCTCCTTTTCAGACATATCTTCTGCACATATTTTCTCTCAGTCTGTAACTTTTCTCACTCTGAACACTTCCTTTCATAGAGCAGAAATTTTTAATTTTAATAAAGTCTAGCTTATTGATTTTTATTCCATGAATTGTGTTTTTTGTGTTATATCTACAAGTCATTGCCATACCCAAGTTCATGTAGGTTTCTTCCTGTTATTCTAGGAGTTTTAAGCTTTGTATTTTACATTTAGGTCTGTGATCCCTATTGTGTGAATTTTTTGTGAAGGGTTATTGTCTATTCTTTGTCTCCTTCTCCTTGTTTCTTCTTGCATGTGGACGTCCATTTGTTCCACCACCATTTGTTAGAAAGACTGTCTTTGCCTCATGGTATTGCTTTTGCTCCATTGCAAAAAAGAGTTGGCTGTATTTACATGGTTCTATTTCTAGGCTCTCTATTCTGTTCCTTTGATTTGTTAGTCTATTCTCTTCCAATTATCACACTGTCTTGATTACTATAGCTTGGTAGTAAGACTGAGAAGCAAGCAGTGTCACACCCGTGATTTCGTACTTCAATATTATCTTAGTTACTCAGGACCTTTTTCCTCTCATAGACTTTAGAATCTGTTGATATCTACAAAATATCTTACTGAGATTTTTATTAAGATTGCATTGAACTATATATCAAGTTAAGAAGAACTGACATTTTGACAGTATTGAGTCTTCCCATCCATGAACACAGAATATGCCTCCTTCTAGTTAGTTCTCTGCTTTTGTTCATGGGAGCTTTGTATTTTTCTTATAAAGATCTTGTATATATAGTTGGTTAAATGTGCACTTAAGTATTTCATTTTTTTGATGCTAATATAAATTGTATTGTGTTTTAAATTTTAAATTCCATTTGTTTATTGCTGGTATAAAGGGAAGTGATTAACCTATGTTTATTAACATTGTGTCCAAGAGTCTTACAAAAATTAGGTGTTTTTTGTTTTTTCTTTTGGTCATTGTTGATTCTTTATAATTTTCAACATAGAGAATCAAGTCATCTGTGAATGAAGACCATTTTATTTTTTCTCTCCTAATCTGTATACCCCTTATTTCCTTTTATTATCTTACTGCATTGACTAGGATTTCCAGTATGATGCTTGCCTTGTTCCTGGTCTTAGTGGGAAAGGTCTAGTTACTTGCTATGAAATATGATGTTATCTGTAGGTTTTTTGTAAATATTCTTTATCAAGTTGAGGAAGTCCCTTCTATTCCTAGTTTACCAGAAATTTTTTATCACAAATAGGGGTTGCATTTTGTTAAATGCTTCTTTTGCATCTATTGATGTGATCATGTCATTTGTCTTTTTCATCCTGTCAATGTGATGGGTGGCTTTAACTAATTTTTAAATAATGAACCAGTCTTGCACACCTGGAATGAATTCCACTTGGTTGTGAAATATAATTCTTTTTATACATTGTTGAATTTGATTTGTTAATATTTTGTTGAGGATTTTTGTAAAGCATTCTTTTATATATAGGAGCCATGGTTGTTCTTATCAAATAAACTGTCCAACAGAATAATTACCTTGTCAACATATTTTCTTTTTATCTTTTCTTTTGTCATTATAAAACTCACAAATAACTAGAGTGAAAGATTGGAAGTAACTATAGAATAAAGTTTCCTAATTTTGGCAAGACTGAAGATGTTTAGTAGACTGTTTTCTTAAGCCTGATGAAAAAGTAATCTCATTCCTTTATAATATTATATTTGGGGCAGCTATCTTTTAACTAATTGAAGAACTACCATAAGAATTGGTGCTGTTTTATGAATTTTTTGTTTATGATTTGTTTGTATATAAGTTTTCAACCAACATACTTCAATTTAATAAACAACAATTATCTCAATCAAATGGCTTAGGAATTATAAATCTAGAGTCCAACTGAAGAGTAAAAAATTTAGTTTTCTTTGTGTAATGCCAAGTATTATAACAGTAAAGGTGAGAAAATTATCTTCAAAACTCTCTCAGTCCTACTTTGCTCAGTAAGCAGCAATGGTTAAGAGTATAGATTAATATCAAGCTCTCAAATTGCAATACAGTTCACCTGGCCATCAAGTTGATAAAAGGCAACATAACAGGCACAACAGTAGCACAGATGACTATGACTATAGTATAGTCTGACTATGAGTTCTTGCAATTCCTAGGCATTCTTTAGACCTTCTCCACTGTGCCTTGTGAAGTCATGAGAGATAAGATGGAATAGTTGTGGCCACCTCAGCTGATGGAAGCTTTTAGCTTTGGTGTATCTTCAGTTTACTAATCACATAGCTACTTGGTACCTGCTTTGTCGCTATGTTTTCAGTTACAGTTTACTCATCAGTTAAGTGTGGATTACTAGATACTAATGAACAACTGACAGAAAATAACAGGTGATTGGTTTGATATGAAGCAACTTCATTAAAACCCTCATTTATCCTTGAATCAGGATACATTCCATGATTTAGACCAATGTCCAATTCTCAGGTATTGCTCAGACAGAGAGGAAAGACCATTGACCAACTGATAAACATGTCTTTCAAATAGTCATTTAAAAAATATGGAGTACATGGAGTGGTAGAGGGGTACTAATAAGTAGCATTCCCTTATATATTCTCACCTTGCATATTTCCAGGATAGAAGAACTTCAGTTAAGACAGTTAGTTGAATGATACCAGTCCCTCACAACACAGTTCAAATTTGTTACTATAGTACATAAACTATGATTACATAAAGTACAACCTTTGCTCCTAGCTCTTCAGCCCACACATTGCTACATAAATAACAGAAACTCATTATAATCCAGGATCAAATTATATCATTTTTTCCAAGTTTGTCAGTGATTGATCATTGCACATCTGCTGTTTAGCTTACACACACGACAAATCCCATGGTTATGATGCTCTCTTGTCTCCCCAAAATAAACCCATATGATATATTTTTTTAAAGATTTTATTTATTTATTTGACAGACAGAGATCACAAATAGGCAGAAAGGCAGGCAGAGAGAGAGGAAGGGAAGCAGGCTCCCTGCTGAGCAGAGAGCCCAAGATGCTGGGCTCGATCCTAGGACCCTGGGATCATGACCTGAGCCAAAGGCAGAGGCTTTAACCCATTGAGCCACCCAGGCACCCCACCCATATGATATTTTAGAAAAATGCATAATTTAAAAAGGAAATTGGCCAAAAAAAGATGAAAGTGCAGCAAAGAAATGACATGAAAATGCTGGAAGTAAAATTTGAATGAAAGGATGTTTTATTTATACAATAAATAGCTGACTTTGGGAATGGTAACACTGCTACTGTTCAGGAGACTCTGGATAATGTAGCCAGAGGAACTTACTCAAGCTGAAGTAAGCAAATGAAAAACAGTTGTGATGAATAAGTTGAAGATGTTTCAGAGGAAGTGCTGCTGCAGAAGTAACTCACATTAAGGAACTATTAGAGATCTAGCATGATAAAAATGCAAAGGATAACGTTTTGGAAACTGATCCAAACTTACAAGAGTATGACAATTCTCTAAGACTTAGAAAAGATGCTCATGCCAAATATGAATTATATAATGAGAAGAAGACAGCACTGTTTAAACTAATCTTGATAAGTTTTTTACTAAGAAATAAAACACTTTAAGTCTCAAGATCTTAAATTATTATATGCAAAGGAAATATTAATATTGCTAATTTTTCATTTCCCTATAAATTTATAAATGAGTAAGAGAATTTTTACTGTTTTGACAAAAAATTTAAAGGTCATGGGACAATTGTAACTTTTACAACTAATTAATTCTCATTTTCTTCATTGATATTTAAGGCCACTTTCTACAGACAACTCAGCTTTTGTATGGTCACTTTACAATCCCATAGTACAATCCCAAAGTGACCCTTGACTGCAAAGTATGCATAAATACACATGAACACATTGATACATCTTATTACATATGTAAACTGCTATCCTGTATCCTTTTATATATTTAGTAACTGCACAATTTCATTTATATAAACTTATGATTAATGATTCTATTTTAAACTGGAAATCCCTTTACAAATATTACATGTAAAGTGTAATTATTTCTTGCTTTACGGTATATACTAAATACTGTTTTAAAATCTTTATGTGTATTATTTCCTTTGATTTTTCTTTTTTTTGTGCACACACTTTTTTATTTTTTAGTTTTTATTTTTCATAAACATATAATATCCTTTGATTTTTCATGTTGACTGAACGATGTTTATTTAATTATTATGTGGTAAAGTAAAGATTAAAATCGAGGAAATCTAAATCCAGAAACTACATTTAAAATTTTTTTTTTAATTTCTATTGTTGAAATAAATTTAACATACAATATTATATTAGCCTCAATTGTAATAGTGATTTGACAATTCTATACATTACTTCGTGCTCACAACAGTAAGTGAAGTAACCATCTGTTACCTTATAGGGGTGCCTGATTGGCTCAGTTGGTTAAGGGTCTGCCTTCAGCTCAGGTCATGATCCCAGGGTACCGTGGGGAGCCTACTTCTCCCTCTCCCTCTGTCCTTTCCCCACCTGTGTGCACTCTCCATCTCAAATAAAATCTTAGAAAAATAATGTTATTACAATATTATTGAGTATTATCTCTATGCTGTATTTTTCATCTCTGTGACTTGTTTATCTTATAATTGGAAGGTTGTATTTCTTAATCACCTTCACCTATTTTACCCATCCCTCACCCACCTTCCCCCGGCAACCATCAGTTCTCTTTTTTTTTTTAAGAATTTATTTATTTGACAGAGTGAGTGAGAGAAGGAGAGAGAACACATACAGGAGGAACAACAGAGGGAGAGGGGGAAGCAGGCTCCCTGCTCAGCTTGATCCCAGGACCTTGAGATCATGACCTGAGCCAAAGGCAGAGGCCTTAACCCACTGAGCCACCCAAGTGCCCCATCAGTTCTCTGCTTTTATATTTCTGGGTTTGTTGTTGTTGTTGTTTTGTTTACTTTGTCTTGTTTTTCAGATTCCACATATAAGTGAAATAATATGATACTTCTCTTTTTCCATCTGACTTATTTCAGTTAATATAATACTCTCTATTGTCTATCCATGTTGCTATAAATGGCAAGATCTCATTCTTTTTAATGGCTGACTAATATTCCATTGTGTGTTTGTGTAACACAAACACTCCCCATATCTTCTTCATCAGGTCATCTGTCATTGGACATTTATGTTGCTTTCAAACCTTGGCTATTGTAAATAATGCTACAATAAATTAGGGATGTGTGTGTCTTTTTGAATTAGGTGTTTTCATTTTCTTCAGATAAATACTCAATAGTAGAATTACTGGATCATATGGCATTTCTATTTTTAATTTTCTGAAGGACCTCCATACTATTTTCCAAAGGAGTTACATCATTTTACATTCCCACCAATAGTACATAAGGGTTCCCTTTTCTCCACATTCTCGCCAACACTTATTCCTTTTTGATACTCACAAAAGTATGAGTATCAAATACTCATTTGACTGAGTATTTGACTGATGTGAGGTTATATTTCATGGTGGTTTTTATTTGCACTTATGTGATGGTTAGTAATATTGAGTATCTTCTCATGTGTCTGTTGACTATCTGTATATCTTCTTTGGAAGAATGACTATTTAGCTTCTCTGCCTGTTTTTAAATTGGATTATTTTTTGGTTTTGGTGTTGAGTTGTATAAGTTCTTTATATGTTTTGGATATTAGCCCCTATCAAATATCTTATTTGCAAATATCTTCTCCCATTCACTAAGTTGTCTTTAATTTTGTTGATGGCTTCCTTTGCTGTGAAAAAGCTTTTTATTTTGGTGTAGTCCCAATAGTTTATTTTTACTTTAACTTCCCTTACCTCAGGAGACATGTGCATAAACATGTTGCTAAGGTCATCGTCCAAGATATTATTGCCTGTGTTTTTTTTCAGGAGTTTTATGACTTCAGGTCTGACACTTAAGTCTTTACCAGTCTGAGTTAGTTTTTGTGTGTAGTATAATAAAGTGTTTCAGTTTCACTCTTTTGCATGTATCTGTGCAGTTTTCTCATCACCACTTATTGAAGAGATTCTCTTCCCCATTGTATATTCATGCCTCCTTCATTGTAGGTTAATTGACCATGTGAGTATGGATTTATTTCTGGGCAAAATCCATATTCTTAACTACAGTGCTATAGTTTATTATATGTTTTATTTTTATCAGAGGTCTTTAAATATATTCAAATGAAAATTTCTTAACTGTATTTACATTGTTTTAGTAAACATAGATACTTTTCCTTGACTGTTTAGTAAAATGTAAATTTAAATACGATGCATCCAAATTTCACTTAATGACTTATTTATACATTTTCATAAAAATATTTAGTGAACATATTCAATGTGGTCTTGTATATTCATTTAGGTCATTTTATTGATCATATTATTGAAATCATGGATATGTGTCTCTAAATCTTAAATAAATTTGGGAATTGAAGCTTGCCTAAGACCAGTGTTTTACAAATTTGATCCATGAATTATTAGAATTAGATCATGAGGGTTATTAGAAAATTCAAATATCTGTACCTGATATTTTCTGAATATTTGAGGCTCTGACACAACAGTCCGCATTTTCAACCAGTGCTCTACCTGAATGATTTTGCT
Organism: Mustela nigripes; assembly: GCF_022355385.1. Taxonomy (NCBI): domain Eukaryota; kingdom Metazoa; phylum Chordata; class Mammalia; order Carnivora; family Mustelidae; genus Mustela; species Mustela nigripes. Next base: position 153,987,577 of record NC_081557.1, on the reverse strand, counting down.
GCACTTTCCAGTTTAAGGACCCGATTCTTAGAGATTATATAATTTATCTTATATAGTCATTTTAGTGATGGGGAACCTGAGATTCCCTTATGCTTTTTTCCTTTGTTTTAAAGTGTTTACTGTTATTTCTAACATGCCTAGGAAGGCTTTTTAAAATAGCGCATTTTTTAAGCTGAGGATTAGTACCTCGTTTAATCTCCAAGTATAGTTTTAAATAATTTCTCAGTTTTTATGCCCTCATTTCCTTAGATTCTTCTATGTCTGATAGAAATGGATTATTTGACTTGCAGGGTAGTTTTCAAATGACTCTCCAATCCACTATTATTTTCTCCAAATAAAAATTTAATTAAAAAACTTCTATAGAGGTGCCTGGATGGCTCAGTTGATTAAGCATCTGACTCTTGATTTTGGCTCAGCTCATGATCTCAGCGTCATGAGATTGAGCCCCACATCAGGCTCTGTGCTGGGCATGGAGCCTGCTTAAGATTCTCTCTTTAAAAAAAAAAGTCATCATTATGAGTTAAAATTTTATTTTTTTTTTGTAAAATATTTTATTTATTTATTTGACAGAGAGAGAGAGAGAGTATACACAAGCTGGGGGAGCAGCAGGCAGAGGGAGAGGGCTTCTGCAAGCTCCCTACTGAGCAAGGAGCCCGATGTAGGACTCGATCCCAGGACCCTGGGATCATGACCTGAGCCGAAGGCAGATGCCTAACCAACTGAGCAACCCAGGTGCCCCTGAATTAAAATTTTAATAGGAAAGAAACTGCTGCTAGTTTTGCTTTCTTCTATTTGTTGTGTGATTACAGGAATTCCTTGTTTAGGTTTTTTAATCTCCTAAGGATATTTTTCTATCTGGGCTTCTAAAGTTGAGACTTTTATTATTAGTTGTATTTAAAACTAGCTAATCAGCAGTAAAGGCCAGTTTAAGACTTATGTTTATGTTTCAAATTTCTTTTTATAGGCTCCAAAACCAAGGAAGGAGTAGTTCATGGTGTGACAACAGGTAAGCTCCATGGGGCCCATATCTAAGAATGATATTGAAAATATCTAGTAAGCATTAATCATTCAGAATGTAACTGTAAACAGCCACTGCATTCACAGAGAAATATTCTAAAGTAACATCAGCTTTGTTTAACTTTAATTCTTTATTAATATTTTTAAATAAGTAAATATTTATTATAGATAAATAAAACAATATATTCCATTATCAAGACTGATGCCTCTGAATTGACCAAATACATTTAATTTATGGCAGTATCACATTTAAATTTCTGAAACATTATGTTTTGGCAAACTGCTACCATAAATTTCATATAAAAATTGCCAGTTTTTAAAGGATTAATATCAAACTTTCTGTAGATTATAATAAAACATTCTGACATTAAGCTCTACTCAGTATAACATTTCCTTGATGATTCAGAAAACATTTTAGGAAACAACCTTGGAATGATCAGTGAAGTCTTTATTGTATTTATATCTATTTGGCACAATTTTAACAAGAACTTGAATAGGTCTTTAAGAAGGATGCAATACATTAATATAAAAATGTTGAAAATTATGGTGGTGGTGATGAGGAGGAAGGATATGATAGGGACAGATAGAAAAACGAAAGGAGAACTAAAATTTAATAATCTCGAGAGCCCACAGACTTGCCGTGATTCAGTTTCATGTTGTATGTATTCCAAGCTGCTTGACAGATGGGGTAAAACAGGATGTATAATCAGAAATATAATTCATATGATCAGATAGCAGTAAATGTAATAGTGTCTCAGAAAAATACTGTGTTCCTATTACTGAATTATAAAATGAAAACGGAAAAAATCAAATGGGAGTATTAATACAGTTTTGTGGTTGAGACCGAAACAATGGAGCCAGACTTCTTTGGTTCAAGTATCTGCTTATCACTTACAAGCTATGTGATTTTCTGCAGGATTGATAATCTTTGTGTGATTTAGTTTCCTCATTTGTGAAAGAATAAATAGGATTGATGTACACAAATACCCAGAATAATGAAATTAAGTAGTGCGTATTATGCAGGTATCATCACTCTATAGTGAGTCTATCTTGAACAACATTTTTACAACTAATGGAGAAAAATATTTCATGTGATATATACTTTTGATAATAAGTGAAGGTGCAAAATGAAAATAGAACCCTTTGAAACTGATTCTGCTAGAAGCTAAATTAAAGTATGCTGTTTGTATTTGCTCTGTTGCAATCCAATCAATATGTAATGCCCAGAACTAGGCAAGTAAAGGAACTGGGTTGACTTATAGGGATGATCTATAAATATGGTGTTATTAAGCATGATTTGAATAAGATCTGGGTAACAGACTGTTGTAGATTATACTCTCTAGAGCCTAGCTAGATTAATGGTGTTCCATTTGGTAGTTGAAGAATCCATGTGGTTTAGAAAGTGGATGAGCTTGTGGCCAGATTTAGAGTCTGTGGTAGAAATTAAAGACTACAACTCATAACATCTTTGAATGGAGGCTATGGAGATGGGCTGCAAGGATAACTGTTAACAAAGTCAGAGTTTCATCCTCTCCGCCATGACAGAAGGTGAATGAGTGTGTGTGTGTGTGTGTGTGTGTGTGTGCGCACACGCGTATGTGTGTGTGTGCGTGTGTGTTCACTACTGAAGTTTGTACAATAAGGTAGCATTTTGTTTTCTGAAGGACAGTCTCCTATCACCTTATGTTTCCCTGGTTTAATAATATTGAGGAACTTTGCATATCATGTCGTCTTTAGCATATTGAAGAATCTGAGATATTCCATAGCAAAGAAATGTTCATAATTTAGTTTAATCCGGGGTTTCTCAAACTTGTTGACCTTATTTCAATAGTCATTAGGATTGAGTGAAACCAGTGTTCCAGAGAACACTATGGAAAACGCTGCTAAGCAGCATGATGATTTGATGTAGGTGGTATTTATAGCCATTGTACCAATCAACTACCCTGGCAATAACAAAGTATCAAAAATGTCATAAGTAGTCTGACTATGAGAAATGCCATGGGATAAATCTGCAATATATATCATCCTTCTGGACGGTATTATTATTTAATAATTATTTAATATAAAATTCCCAATTTCAAGTATAAGGATAAATAAGTTTAAGGTACTTGCCTCCATGGTTAAGGAAAAGAATTGGTTGTTATACTTGGTCCAAAGTATTCATTACGGCTACATAATGTAAGTGCTAATTAAATGTTATTATTATAATTATTCTTAAAGCAGGGAAGTGAGAAACTATCATACAGTATAAAATATTATCGTCTAATGTCAAAAGAAAAATTTCCTCAAGGTTCATCCCATTGTTTATTTTTCATAAATATAGACTTCAGTAAACGTAGTTAGACCAGGAGTTTTCTACCTAAAAAATTCCAAGAAAAAGAATTTCTCCCTGTAGATAATCTCCTGATAAAATCTAAAAATCTCTACCTTACACCCTAGCTATTTGATCTCAGTTCATTTTTGTTGCAGTTGTCATCTTAATGCATTATGTTACAGGAAAACATGTGAGTGCATTTAATCTGGATATACTGAATGACATGTCTTTGAAACCACTTTAAAAAAATAGATATTGATAAAACCTTTCTTAATTTTTTTTTCCTCATGAAAGTATGGTATAAAGAAATTTCTATTACTCTATTCTGAGTTTTGATTTATAAACAGAAATTTGTCACATGATAATGAACACAACTAATTTCAACATGTTATAATTTATCAAAATGTTTCAAAATACAAATTCATTTTCCTCAGATACCTAATTTGTACAGTGCAAAGCTAGATCTTAATTTTATGATTGTGTTTAATATCGAAGGTTACAGTTACTGAATCTGTTTGAAAAGTTGGTGCCACATTTTCTTTCTGAAATTTTATATTTGACTTAAAGCCAAAGTAAATCTAATTATCAAAATTAATAAATAACTTACGGAATATACAAAATTCCTTTTAATGCATTCAAAATCTTTTATTCCATATCTACTGTGAAATGATACAAAGAAAAACAGCAGGATCTCTGATCTTAATGAACTCCAAATAGGTTGGTGGGGGTGGAGAGTCACACTGGGAAATGAATAATTCTGACACAATGTAAAAAGTTCCATAGCAGAAGACCTGTGTCCCTGGGGCAAATAAGATACTATGTTAATAAAAAATAAAATAAAATAATTTTTTAAAAAGTTCCATAGCAGAGATATATCTACAATTTCATGAGATCACATGAGGAGGAACAGTTGTTGGGAGGAAAGGTGTTTAATTTGGAATTTGACATTTGAGGTGGGTTTTAATAGCAACTTGAATTTGCTGAGTAAACAGATAGGGAGATATCTGAGAAGGATCAAAGCTTCTGGCCAGACAGAACTGTATGAACAAAATTGAGAAAGACTGACACATTTGGGGGAGAATGTAAAATATTATACTGTGATTAGCTGGGAGGAAAGTATCCCTTTTGATCCTGGTTATGAGGTCATTTCCCTTAAAAACGAATATCATTTATTAGATGAAAAATGTTGACTTCAAATAAGACAATTTGTGTCTTATTTGCTTTTGCCTTGTCACCCTTTTGTTAGGCATGTCATTGAACAGAGAAGTGGTGTAAAAGGCCTTAATGGGGGGACATAGGGGCTCAAGGTTACTGGATAATTCACTAGGTAAACAAGTTCTATAGGAATCTTTTAAAATGTGTTTATCATTGCTACATGTACACTCTGTTGTTTTGTAATGTAACTAATTTACTTACTCTTACAATGATAAAACCTGATGAAATTATGATAAAGTATAAAGTGCATTTTACTGCAGTGATGTTCACTGCATTAAAAATAAATTAATGTGTATATGTATACAAAGAATGGTCTAGATATTATAAATATAACATTTTGTGGCTGGTACAAAAATCATGAATCTATGAAAAGATCAAAATTTTTTCTCTTTTTTAAGATAAAAATTTATTCTTGTTTGAGATATTATAAGAAAGTTCATTTTTCAAGCAAAATTTTTTATTCATGTTCTTGGAAAAGGAAAAAAAGATGACAAGTTAAAGCCCACAATTCACTATTTTTAAAGGATCAACATTCTGGAAATGTTTAAAAACACGAAATCTCCAGGATAGCTTTTCACTGGCATTTAAATTGAACTTTGCATTGGGAATAGCCATTACTTGTTAGGAGGCATCCACTGGATCCCCCAAGTGGTGAAAGGCAAATATCAAGCAACACCTTCTGGGGACTCTTCCTGATTTCAGACTCTGGGGTCACTTTCACCTTCCCCACATTGCCCAGAACTGAAGAGTAGCATCTGTCCTTATAGACCATCTTACTTCTGTGACCTGCTATCCAGCTGCTTTGTCCCCATTAATCAATCCCTGGCCTTCTGCAGTGGGTGACGTGCAGGCTGTACGATAATCATGTGACTAGTTAAGAACATTTGCCAATGTAACAGCTGACAGTGCAGCCCATCCAATTCCCTGGGCTTGAGACTATCTGGAGATGATGTACACAAGCAAAAGTATAACCAAATTAAGAAAAAAAAAATGTTTCTATTTGCTTAGGACAGGGCCTGAGGAAAAATATCACTCAAAACCCTAAATTCCTGAAATCTGGGGAAAAAAGAAAAAAAAAAGGAGTTTGTGAGGCAAAAAGGGAAAAAGGCTAGGATTACATAGATGGGCATGAGATGTAGGCTTTATGAATATTAATTTTAGGTGAAGAGCAGTTTAGTTTTATTTCTCTGTTGACCTTGAGATTATTAAAAGCGCAGAAGCTCTCGTCTTTGGTTTTTTCATAGAATTCTTCATTTAGTTGAAGCAAATTTTTTAAATTGGAGGTTCCTTTATTTGGCAATTGCATGGAGGTAACAGAAAAAAAGATTAATCCAGCAATTATATCAGATGTAGTCTTGGAGAATTTTTTTTTTTTAAAGATTTTATTTATTTATTTGACAGAGAAAGCAAGAGAGCACAAGCAGGCAGAGCAGTAGTGGGAGAGGGAGAAGCAGGATCCCCACTGAGCAGAGAGCCCGATGCAGGGCTTGAACCCCTGACCCTGGGATCATGACCTCAGCCATAAGGCAAACACTTAATGACTGAGCCACCCAGGTGCCCCTTGGAGAATTTTTGATACGAGAGTAAATCTGCTACTAAATCTAATCCCAAACTATTTACACTGACTTCTCTAAATTTTTAACTTATTAAAAAAATCTACTGAATCACCGTACTGTAGTTTGTTTTGTGAAAAGAAATTATAAGTTTGCTCAGCAAACTTCATTTTCATACTTAATGCCTAGCTCTTTTGTTACCATTAAAATTGTTGAAAGTCAACCTTTTTATTAAAAACTGTTTTTCAGCCACTTGACATTTGATAAAAGGATCAAAATCTTCATAACCATCCCTTAATCTATTGTTCATTTTTTTGGCTTTTTACATTTTTTTTTTTAAAGATTTTATTTATTTGACAGATCACAAGTAGGCAGAGAGGGAGGAGGAAGCAGGCCCCCTGCTGAGCAGAGAGCCCAACGCAGGTCTCAATCCCAGGACCCTGGGACCATGACCTGAGCCGAAAGCAGAGGCTTTAACCCACTGAGCCACCCAGGTGCCCCGGCTTTTTACATTTTTTATTTTAATTCCAGTCAGTGAACATACAATGTTATATTAGTGTCAGGTGTACAATATAGTGACTCAATAATTCCATGCAGCACCTGGTGCTTACCACAGTGCACTTAATCCCCATCACCTATCGAACCCGCCTCCCCGTCCCCGATTGCCTCCAATTACCATTAGTTTATTCTCTATAATTAAGAGTCTGTTTCTTCATTTGTCCCTCTCTCTCCTTTCTTTCCCTTTGCTCATTTGTTTCTTAAATTCTACATATGAAAAAAACCCCATAAATTCCACATATGAGTGATACCATATATTTGTCTTTCTCTGACTTATTTCACTTAGCATTATACTCTCTAGCTCCTTCTATGTTATTGTAAATGACAAGATTCCATTCTTTTTTATGGTTGAATAATATTACATTATATATGTACCTATATTAATTATATCTTCTTCATCCATTCATCAATTAGTGGACATTTGGTCTGTTTCCATTTTTTGGCTATTGTAAATAGTGCTACTGTAAGCATCAGGTGCCTGTATCCCTCTGAATTAGTGTTTTTGTATTTTTAGGTAAATACTCAGTAGTGTGATTGCTGGATCATAGGGTAGTTCTATTTTTAACTTTCTGAGGGAACTTCATACTGTTTTCCACAGTGTCTGCACCAGTTTGTAGTTCCTTTTACTCCATATCCTCACCAACACTTGTTTTTATGTTGTTGATTTTAGCCAATTTGACAGGTGTGAGGTGATATCTCATTGTAGCTTTGATTTGCATTTTCCTAATGGTAAGTGATGATGAACATCTTTTCACATATCTGTTGCATTTTGGATGTCTTCTTTGGTGAAATGGCTGTTCATGTCTTCTGCCCATCTTTCAGTTGTATTATTTGGTTTTGGGGTGTTAAGGTCTATAAGTTCTATATATTTTTTGTTACATACCCTTCATCGTATAGGTCATTTGCAAATATATTCTTTCATTCCATAGGTTTTAGTTTTGTTGATTGTTTCCTTTGCTGTACAGAAGCTTTTTAATTTGATCTAGTTTTACTCGTTTAGTTTTGCTTTTATTTCTCTTGCCTCGGGAGACAAATCTAGAATGAAGTTGCTATGGCCAATGTCAAAGAAATTAGTGCCTGGTTCTCTTCTAGGATTTTTATTGTTTCAGGTCTCCCATTTAGGTTTTTAATCCATTTTGACTTTGTTTTTGTGTATGGTGTAAGAAAGTTGTTTAGTATCATTCTTTTACATGCTGCTGTCCAGTTTTCCCAACACCATTTGTTGAAGAGACTGTCCTTTTTCCATTGGACATTCTTTCCTTGCTTTGTCAAAGATTAACTGACCATGTAGTTGTGGGTTAGTTTCTGGGCTTTCTATTCTGTTCTTCTGATGTATGTGTCTGTTTGTGTTGTACCATACCGTTTTGATCACTACAGCTTTGTAATAGAACTTGAAGTCCGGGATTGTGATGCCTCCAGCTTTGCTTTTTCTTTTTCAAGGTTGCTCTGGCTATTTGAAGTCTCTTTCAAATTTTAGAATTAATTGCTTGCTATAGTTCTGTGAAAACTGATGTTGATATTTTGATAGGGATTGCATCAAATGTGGAGATTGTTTTGGGTAGAATAGACATTTTAACAATATTTTTTTTTTCAGGACGTAAGTATGGAATATCTTTCCATTTCTTCATGTTGTCTTCAGTTTCTTTCATCAGTGTTTTATGGTTTTCAGAGAACAGATCTTCAACCTCTTTGGTTAAATTCATTCCTACAGATCTCATTATTTTTGGTGCAATTGTAAATGAGATTGTTTTCTTCACTTCTCTCTCTGCTGCTTCATTATTGGTGTAAAAAATGCAACAGGTTTCTGTAGATTGATTTTGTATCCTGTAACTTATTTGAATTTGTTTATCAGTTCTAGTAATTTTTTGGTGGAGTCTTCAGGGTTTTTTTGTATAGTATCATGCCATCTGTATTTTTCATTTCTGATGGTAACAGGAAAACCTATGTGTTGTCTGGCTCAGAAGGCATGGTGAAAATGAACAGGCCAAGTGAAATTAAAGAATGATATTGAAAATGAAATAAAGAAATATATACTGATACCACATGATACCACAATAGCTGCATCTATAATCGTTGCCTTTTCCAGATTTTCCTTAATAAAATGTTAGCCAAACTTCCATTGCTCAAAGGTTTTATTTGTGATCATTACACTTGAAACATGTTTTAATATCTGCATGATTACAGCAACATATCTTAGCAAAGATTTAATGTTGTCTAAACCACACTCAAATATCTCAGGCTTTTATTTCTTCTGACACTTCAGTTATTTATAGTATGTGCAAATACAGGTCTTTAGAAGTTGACAGCTAGTGGAAATAAAATTATTTTCAGTCCCTGTTGTTTAATTGTCCCTTAATCTGTTGTTGTTCTGGATTTATCCCAGTGGCTGAGAAGACCAAAGAGCAAGTGACAAATGTGGGTGAGGCGGTGGTGACGGGGGTGACAGCAGTAGCACAGAAGACTGTGGAGGGAGCAGGGAGCATTGCAGCTGCCACTGGCTTTGGCAAAAAGGATCAGCTGGGCAAGGTATGGTTGCACACAATTTATGTTACATTGGTAAAGTTCTAGGGATCACAGGGCATTTTTGTGGAAGACACTAGGCAGGAATAAGATGCTCACTTGGGAAAGGGCTGACTGACCCTCTTCTCAAAAAAGGGACTACTTTTATGTACGTATTCTTTTTGGAGGTATTAACCCAGATAAATGCTATGAAAATTGTACAGTAATTATGATTGTTTCATTTTCTGGAATAAAGTTAATGAAATGAACAATATAAGAAACGCCAAAAGAACAGTGGCATTTCAGAAAGAAAGGGTGCTTTCATGTTAGCTATGAATCTTGCAATCTCTCTTTGTTGGGATATAATGAATGCTTTGTGCCCAACTGACGAATTGTCAAACTAAAGATCTTTCACTTGATTTCTTTATAATGACATCATCTCTTATTAGATGGCATATTTGCTTGTCACATAGCGGCTTATTTGCAAATATATGTTTGTAGAGACTGAGAGTGAAATTGCACACCGGCCAGAGATTGTGGTTTTGGGGTGATTCTAAAATTCTCAGAAGAACCTTGACTATATTTTTGACAACTATGAGACTCTAGTATGATTATATGAAAGGTATTATGACTTTCATTTTAAACAGGTAAGTGATAGAAAATGAAGTATCAACTGGAAGATGAAATTTCAAAGGTTTTGTGACCACAGCAGCAGAGATTTTTGCTGTTCCTTTGGCACCATGGGCTCCTTGCTCTTCTTTGAACAAATCAAGTACTTTTCTTGCCCTGGTGTCTCCCTCTGTTCGGAAAGCTCTTCCCAGGTTATATATTTGGCTCACTCTCTCCTCTCCTCAGGCCTTTGTTAAATGCTACCTTCTCCATGAGGCCTGCCCTGACCTATTTGAGATTGGAACCCTTCTCCTCACCTCTGCTGTTCCCAGTCTTCCTACTCTACTTTTCCCTCTTGTACAAACCAGCACATAAAACTACTTTCTTATGTAGTTTTCAAAATATCTATTTGAAAACCATTTTGAGTATAACTTTCGGATAGTTGAAGAGCCATAGTTGCTATGTAAAAAAGTTTGCTGGCAAGCTGCTCTGGATTGTTTCCACTCCATGTAATTCTACATAGCAGGCCTTCCTTGATTGATCATTAAAACACTGATAATAAAAATGTGGTACTAAAAACCTGTGACATATTGAGATTTATCACATGCATTTATATTATCTGGGCAATTGATGCTACGTACAGAAAATCTGGGCTGGGCTTCTAGTGTGGCTCTTCAGCTAACACTGAAGTGTATGGTTAATAATAGTAGTATTCCTTTGTGTAGGTTGTCCTCTTCAAATAATTTTATTTCTTATGCTAATAATTATACAAATTTATATTTTCTGTCTGAATTTATGATTATAGCTTTACTACATTTCAAAAGGTAGGACAGACTTCAGCTATTAATATAGCAAGTAACCTGTTTAATGTCCCAAGCCCTTCTGCCAATCACGTAGAAGCTATGGACTTTCTTCTCAGAAATACACATGATAAAGTTCTTCAGGGGGATCTTGGAAGCCCATTAACAGACAAAACCCATCATTTAGACTAATCTTCTGGTTGTACAGATAAGGAAAATAGAATCTACAGGGGGATGTGAGAGTCCAAGGTCATATGCCCAGTTGTAACTGACTGTTTTTCCATACGCTCTGTCACTTCCCCAACCACTTCCTCAAAACCTAACTTCCTTTTGGGTTCTTATAAATTGAATTATAGAAAACCAGATTTAACTGGAAAAATTCTGTGCTTCAGAATATTAAGAAACCGGGGAAACATGTACCATCTCCTTCTCATTCCTATTTAAGGAATACTATGTATATTGCAAATAAGGCATGAAAGTGCTTCATTTCTTATAAAATTAGATTTTTTTAACTTTTCTAAAAATGTTGCTATTTATTTTAATACTTTAAAGCAGAAATCTAAATGATATGATAAAATTAACCATTTGGAAATATTTCTCTTATGGGTACTTACAAGTTCTTCCAAATTTTTAATATGAAAATGAAGCCATAAAACCCAGAAATTGCGGTATAGTTATAGGAAAAAAAAAAAAAGCAACACATAAAACTGAAAGTTTAAATGGCTGATTTTCATCCCTGCTCTGCTACCAACAGGCTGGTTGACCTTTTGAGTATCTCCTAAGACTCTTTCTCACATAATGAGAAACTATATGAGAAAATTGTTAAAGCCTAATTTAGCAACAATGTTCTGAGTTTCTATTATAACTCAAGGAGGATGCTAATAATCTTTTCATTCTGGCCATATCTATGAAATGCCAAAGATGTTAGAGAGTTTAGATAAAATCATTCAATTTGTTCATTTTGAGATTTGAAATAATGGAATTTCATCATTCAAACTGATCAAAATGATTCTGGTAAATGGAAATAAGCAGATTATTGTTGGTTTAACTAGTTGTTAATGACTCCATTGGCATACTCATTCTTCATTCAAGAAATAATGCTTGCTCACTATGTGTCTGAAACTCTGCTAGATATTGTGGTTAAAATGATGAGAAAACCCATACATGGCTTCTCTCTTCATTGAGCTTACAGTCTAGTGACAAAGATTTATAATAATCACCTAATTATCATGCAATAAGTATGCCATTCTAAACTGTGAAATGCTATGGAGTACATAATGCTGAGAACATCCCAGCTAGAATGGGGTAGGGATAAGAGAGAGTACTATAGAGGCTTCCCTGAGGAAGTGATGTCTGCATTGAGATCAGATGACTAGCAATTAATAAACAAGTGGGAGTTGGAAAAAAAAAAAACACACACACAGCAGGCAAAACTACCAACATGAAGAAATCTCACATGGTAGGATGGGGACTTTGGCAAGTCAAAGAGGACTGCAGCTGGAGCCACAGAAAATAAAGTAGAAGACACTGGAGAAATTTGAAGGGGGTCCCATTCTCATTGGCTATGTTGAGAATGTTGGTCTTTATTCTAAGAATGACAGAACCTATTAAAAAAATTTTAAGCAAGAATATCAGGTTATAATTTTGCATGTTGAAAAGATACCTCTGCTCTCCAGGCAGGAGAGATATTAAAGGGAGGGAAGGGTGTAAAGCAGAGACGTGTTTGTGGGCTGTGTTGGAAAGAGGAGATGACTGCTTATTCTAAGGTGTAGGTGGGGGAAAAGAAAGAAATAGATTAATTTAAAGACTATGTAGGAGGTAATATCAACAAGATTTGGTGATACATTTCATAAGGCTTGGGGGAAGAGGGATGTGGTTAGCAGGATTGCGGGGTGTTAGCTCGTTGAAGTGGATTAATGGCTGTGCCATTCTCTTGGCAGTAGGTGCCTCTCTTAAATATCAGCAGTATGCAAAAGTAGTGGCTACATTGATGTTTAGCCCTCATGTCTTTTGAGGCTCTTTGGCCCATTACTCCATGATTGATAGTGGAACAAATCTTTTTTCTTTCTTTCTCCCTTCCTTTCTCCTTTCCTTCCTTTCCTCTTTTCTTTCTTTTCTCCTTTGGTGTTTTCTTTCTTTCTTTCTTTCTTTCTTTCTTTCTTTCTTTCTTTCTTTCTTTCTTTCTTTC
>NC_081557.1:153834712-153974814 GCF_022355385.1 Mustela nigripes | reverse complement strand
CTTTTTCTTTTAGAAGCCAAGAGTTCTAGTAGCTCATTTTGATTTTTCGGTTTTTATTTGCTAAATTCATCTCTTTGGGACCATTTGTTTTGGTATACTCTATCTCCTTTTGATGTTAACAGAGAGATATGATGACAGATACCTAAGTTTTTTTTTTATTTGAATTTCATATGATTGAAGATATCCTTACTAATAATTTCTTATTCTAAGATATTAGATTAAAGGATAAGTGGGATGTCTTGAATTCTAAGAATTTGCTTTATCAAATATTATTAGCTCCTGTACTGAATACATTAGAATAATGCATCTGTTGATCTATATTTTTACCTGTGTTCACAAAAGAGATTATCTGCTATACAATTCAATTCCTGAAGCTCATTCATTTAATTGGAGTAGAAGAAACAGGCTGCAAATGCATTGGCAGAAATGCTCAAGTTTTAAGTTCAAACAAACAGTGGTATTATGTAGACAAAATTTGTTTTCTACCTTTTTTTTTTTTTTACATTTTATTCACATTTATCTTTTGCTTTTAGTGTGGTCACAGAAAATTAGAACAACTTAAACAGGAGCTTAATAGCAATTTTTGTAAGCAAAGTTACATTCCATCTCTAAGTCAAACTGGTCAAAGCTTCTCCAGTATTTACAAAACATGGCAGACCAGATGCTATACAAAACTATTGCGTCTGGAATTTTTTTTCTTTTATTCTCAAATTGTTTCCTGCTTCTATTGAGAACAAGTTATCTGCTCGTACCAAAACTACTGTAAGCAAGCCTAACGAGTAAGAGTTAATCTGTAGTACATCTATGTTTGCAATATACAGCTGGTCACAACATTTGCTCCATTCTGACCTCTCAGCAGTGCTTTGCCTGTGGTTACTGCTCAAATAAATCCTTGCTGGATAGAGGAGCATTTCTTTAGTGCTGCAATGCAGTAGAAGAGTTGGATCCTCAGCATCCCTCAGGTCTATACTTATGTATTTTTTTATTTATGGAGGGTAAAGTTTTACATATACGATCGAGCCACTGCCTGACAAATAGTACAGCACTTAGCTTTATTATCACATCCTATTTAGTCACAGACCTACTTACATGGATATTAATAGGTTTCATGCAATAAATAAGTTTGAAGTATTTACAGCCTCAGATATTTGAAATATTCATATATTTACTTTTTTCTTCAGAATTAAAATGAAGTTACTAAACAATGCCATTTTGAAAAAGTTAGAATATAAGAAATTTTTACTATCCCCAGCACAGTTATCCAGAAAATATTGATTGCAAATGGGCAGAAACGTGCGTACTTGGTCTCCTGACTTCATTCATAAGAGGATAGCTAACCTAGTGTGGGGTAGAGGAATAAAACAAAGCAGGAATGTGTCATTTTTTGTAACATTTAAATGTCCTTCTCCTTAATTTCCTTTGACTTACCAGGGCTATCATGTTTAGTTTGATGCAGACTTATTTATAAACACTTGAGTGTTCTATACCTTCTAATTAAATAATCAGATGATGGATGTTGACCTAAATGAACTCATTTATGCTGATCTCACAAAAAGCCAAAGATCACAGACAGTCTTTCAGATTTCTTTGAAGAAGTATACACAGATCATAGGTGTAATTTTTTTTTTTTTAGATTTTTATTTATTTATTTGACAGAGATCACAAGTAGAGAGGCAGGCAGAGAGATAGAGGGGGAAGCAGGCTCCCCGCCAAGCAGAGAGCCCGATGCAGGCTCGATCCCAGGACCCTGTGAAATACTCTGATTTATAATACCTTCTTCTTAAATGTTTAATAATGATAGATCTGTTATATTGCTCAAATAATTAGAAATTTGAGTCTTGCTTTTGTGCTTGATGTCTGAAGATGACCAACATGACATTAGTTATATTTAAACCTAACCCAAGGGGGCACCTGGGTGGCTTAGTGGCTTAGTGGGTTAAGCCTCTGCCTTTGGCTCAGGTCATGATCCCAGGGTCCTGGGATGGAGCCCTGCATCAGGCTTTCTGCTCAGCGGGGAGCCTACACCACCCCCCACCCCGCCCCGCCTGCCTTTCTGCCTACTCGTGATCTCTGTCTGTCAAATAAATAAATAGGATCTTAAAAAAAAAAAAAAAAAAAAGAACAAAAAAAACACCACAACAAAAAAACCTAACCTAAAAGTTCTGTGGCACAGGGTGTTGCCTGATTTTTACTTGTGGTGAGAGTGGCACATACTGTTAATAGCATTATAATCTTAGGTTAAAGCATGTTGTAGTTAAAGGAAAAACCTAATTGACCTGATTGATTTGTTTTTAACATGTATATAATCAGTAATATTTTGCAATTTGATATGTAAAAATCAATTTTTAAGTTCATATGAAAGTCTATTAATATTACGCAAAGTCTCTCTACTTAGAAACACATCTATTACGATGGGCTTTCTTTGTATCTAATATTTCACTGGGTTCAGGCTGGATGAATTATGATTCCTAATGACCCTTAAATTAGTAAGGTTGTAAAAGGGAAAGTGTACAATAATTATATATGAAGTTGTAAGAAACTTAGGCTTATGATTATGTTTTCATTAAAATTCAATATCATTCATTTATTTAATGGGTTCTTGGGATGTATTGAACACTCATTTGGGCACTCTGAGGAGTACTGAGGTGAATAACGTATGCCTGACTCCTGCCTTCCAGAAATGTGGTCTAGGCACAGCAACTGACAGACTTACCCCTGGCAAAAAGGAGCATCATCTCTACTCTTTGAGAATGTGTATGTATTTGCAATGAGTTTATATCCATCATGGGAAAAAAAAAAAAAAACGCTTTTTGTTAGGAATGAGAGAGACTTATAGTCTCAATAAATATTATACTTCGAATTTTGTTTGTGTGAGCAGATTATGAAATTAACTTACACACATAGAGAGAACAGCTACAATATTTTAGCCATTTAGACAGAAACATAAAAATATTTCCACCTGAGTCCTAGC
Organism: Mustela nigripes; assembly: GCF_022355385.1. Taxonomy (NCBI): domain Eukaryota; kingdom Metazoa; phylum Chordata; class Mammalia; order Carnivora; family Mustelidae; genus Mustela; species Mustela nigripes. Next base: position 153,971,843 of record NC_081557.1, on the reverse strand, counting down.
ACCAGTAGTTAATAATGTGTAAGCATTATAGCCCCATAATATATACATGACTACAAATCCAATTTCAGTGTCCAAAGAACCAATGGTGATAATACTTGTGTTTGTTAAAAAATGTGTTATAGGAAGACTGTGATAGAACTGCTTCAAGGCACACTAGCAAACAGCTTTAACTCATATTTGTGAAAATGGCTTATTCCTTCATAAATGCTTAATATGAATTAAAATTCTACTGAATGCAATGAAAGCCATGACCAGATTTCCCTGTGCAGGTGGCTAACATTTATTGTTAGTGTCCCTTCATATGTGAAGAGAGCATGATATTTTTGATAATTTCATGAATCAGATATTACTATATAGAGAATGATTTCAAACTTAGGTGTTTTCATTTTAAACTTCTGTTGCCATCTGAGCTATGTTTCCACTTTATAATTCAATGGCAAACCTAGAAAAAGAATATTAATATGTTTATGTGACAGGAATAAAGGAAATAGACATGTTTGTTTATTATAACATATAATAATCATTTTCCAAACTTCAATGATAACCAGCCTTTCTGTTCCTAAAAAGTTAGAGTAATTTTATTTTTTGCCATTCAAATACAGGCTTTTAGTTTTCCCATTTTTAGGGAAATATTTGATGGTATTGTTAGCTTTATCAAGAGAAATTAGATACTCAAAATACACAAAAAACTAGGACAAAGTATGTTTACTTGAATTCAAAAGAACAGAAATAAGGTAAATGAGATGCCAATTGTGTTTTGCATGCAAATACATAATTATGGAACTAGAATTGAATGATACATCTCATCAACCCAATTGTTCCATGATGAGGATAAAAAATAAGTAATTTGTCAACTAAAATAGGAGGTAATTCTTTTATAAGAAATTTTATCAAAACTTTGCAAAACATTTAAATATTTAAGTTACAATTTCAATGTTCTTTTTTTTTTTTTATTAAGATTTTATTTATTTATTTGACAGACAGAGATCACAAGTAGGCAGAGAGGCAGGCAGAGAGAGAAAGGGAAGAAGGTTCCCTGCCGAGCAGAGAGCCCCATGTGGGGCTTGATCCCAGGACCCTGAGATCATGACCTGAGCCAAAGGCAGAGGCCTTAACCCACTGAGCCACCTAGGCGTCCCACAATTTCAATATTCTTTATCAGGTAGTTCTGGAATTACCAAACAGTTATTTTGAAAATTCTCAATATAGTATTTAATTCTTAATGAGCCTGTAGTATACATTAATACAAGGAACACCTAGCCAGAAGTTATGTTTGTTGAATAAACAGTTGAATGAATGAATAAAAAGGTTTTTAAAAAAGACTATCATTTTGTCTTCCTGATTAGAGGTAGAAACTGTCTTACTCTTCTTTTGTGTTCCTCACACTAACAAAATATAATAAATCTATTGGAACTCAACTCATAAGAATATATTCAGTTGGCAGCTTTGTGAATTGTGAAGAATGATGTGAACTTTTAATTAAAGATTTTAGAATTTAAGAATAGAATTTAACTGTCTGATTAACCATAATAGTAAAATATTTCCAATTCACATGTATATACACTTTATCCTATTTGATTGTTAGAAATCTTCAAAAGAGTGGAGCATTGCCCTTTCAGTATTTCTATTTCACCCCACAAGGTTTCTGAGCATGTACATACAGTTTTTAGTCTTAGGGGTCCAGGTTTTGGTCTGTAGATTGTGTATTATTTGATATCTAGTGAAGCTGGAGAAGGCATGTGCTCTTACCAATGTCACTGAGTTTGGGGATTAATACAGTTGTCATGCAAAGCATACAGTGGTATTAAAAATACCTCGTCTTTAGTTGTTAACATTATGACATATGTAAAGTAGGCACTTTTAAAAAATAATCTCATCTTGGGGTGCCTGGGTGGCTCAGTGGGTTAAGCCTCTGCCTTTGGCTCAGGTCATAATCTCAGGGCCCTGGGATCAAGTCCCACATTGGGCTCTTTGCTCAGCAGGGAGCCTGCTTCCCCCCTCTCTCTCTGCCTGCCTCTCTGCCTCTCTCTGTCTCTCTGTCAAATATCTTTAAGAAAAATAATAACTTCATCTTAATAACTAAGAACTGCTTAAAGTAGTAATCCTTTCATGGTGTTCTTCCTGTAAAGGAAAACCAACACTTGTGAGTTTAAAACAAAAGCAGTTCATAAGTTTTCTAATTAAAGCTGCTCTATATCTGTTCTTTGACTCATCATGATAGCCAGCTGGCCGTTGTCTTTATACTGGGTTCCTAGTTTATCTACGTCATTTGATTTTGTCATGTGTATAGAAAAAGCATAGCTTAGTATGCAGGGCACGAGTTTTAAGTCAGGGAATAGTGAAGTTGGTCTTGTCTCTCTCCCTCTGCTGGATGATGCCATCTCATCCCTCTAAGCATAGATTTTCTCATCTGTGAAAGAAAAGTATTGGATTAAATGAATTCAGAATGTTTTGAGTATGTTTAATGGCTTGAATTTTAAGCCATTTTGTTCAATTATGCATTGCCAGACCTCTGGCAACTCATTTAACCTTTCTAAACCAAAGCTACTCAAGTGTCTATAACTGGCCGGCCACAGCACAGTCAGCGTGAATGCAATGAGATCATTCAGACAAAAGATAAACAATCAATTGTGATATGTTATACAGTGAGGACATTTTGTTAAGAAGAACCTGCATTTTCTTTGAATTTTGTTAGATATATGATTATAGGTCTTGTTCATGTAAGTAAATTGTAAACACAAAGTGGAAAAACCATTCAATGAACATCTTACTTTGTTTACCTAAATAAAATGAAGTCACACTACAGTTCTTTTCATTTGCTTTCTCCAGTGTGGTTCTATTGAATATTATACACATGTAATTAGAAAGAAATAATTTTGGGAAACACTGGAGTAAACAAAGTTAAAAATTTTCTCTTTTGAACAGAAGAAAGTCCTGGAGCCCTAGTATCTTGTTAGGGATAGAGTTGCTATCTTTTCTAATGTCTTCTTAATGTCAAACCCATGGAGAATAGGTCTGGGTATTTACTGGAGGTCATGTCTAAGATGCCCCAGGCTGACTGAAACTGTCCCCACTCACTCTTTTTGTCTTTTTCTTAATAAGGCTGGTGTTTAGGTTCTGGGTTAGAGATATTTAGAGAGTATCAGGACTCAGCATTTCATATCTAAATCCTATTCTTTTATGGCCATTTTCTTCTGTAAGATCTCTTGGATAAGGCCAGAGAAATGACTTTCTTCATTCATATGAAACTTTTTTTTTTTTTTTTTTTTTTTTTCCATATCCAGATGAAGCTTTTTTCTGACCTGAAAAGGGACAGGTCTAAGAATTGGCTATGTTGTCTTGGCCCCTTCCCTTAAACGCAAAGACAGGATGGGATGCTCAGTTGGTTAAACATGTGCCTTCTGCTCAGGTCATGATCCTGCAGTCCTGGGATCAAGCCCTGCATCAGGCTCTCAGCTCAGTGGGGAGTCTGCTCCTCCCCCTACTCATGTTCTCTTTTCCTCTCTCTCTCTCTGAAATAAATAAAATCTTAAAAAAAAAAAAAAAAAGGCAGGAAAGTCCAATGAAGGGAAGGAGCCCAGGAGGTTTTTCTTGAAGCTAATTTTGTATGCCAGAACTTTCTAGAATGGGAGCAATTCCAGAGGTGGTAAAATTCCAAGCTTATCTGATTTTGACACCTTCGTGACAAGCACTAAGGCTTAGTTTATAATCTTTAAGGCCTGGCATTTAATCTTATTTTAGTTATTTGCAAGGTAAAACAGACTCATTATATAAATATTCAACCAAATAGAAAGTTGGTTTGTTGTCAGAGCTCAACATGAGCTCAAGTTTCCTCTTCCCAAGTTCACTTGAAAATGGGATGATAGATCTGCAAAGGGGGAAAGAAGGGGTATAGGTATAACGATATCCTTGCTTTTGATCCGTCCTGGCTTTCATTCAGCACAGCCACAAATGTCCCAGGGTGCCTCTCTGATGTGGTACATTGTATCTCTAAATCTGCCCAACTATCCCCTCCTAACCTCAAGGTCGAGGACAAACATACTCTCCTATCACTCTCTGCCTCCATCCTCCACACTTGGCCCCTAGAGCCTGTGTTCTCTTCTTTCTGCCTAATCTGAACTCAGGGAAAACCTAGGAATCTCCACCACACTGGCCTCAACTCTCAGGAATCAGGGGATGTGGGGGTGGGGGGACTGGGATTCAACTCTCCAGCTTGGTATGTCCGTCCTCCATGTCTCTGTGGTTATTTGCCTATATTGTGTTGGCCCTGGGTAAGCTAGCAGCTCCTGCTCTTTAGGCAGAATCCCACCAGGGAATAAGATGTGAGCCTTCCCAGCACACAGACCTCTCTCCAAGCTCATGAGTTACCCCTTGTCTCCATAGAGAAGAGTTCAAGGGAAAAGACATTCCCACGCTCCACTAACACCTTTTTTTCAAATCTATTTCCTTGGAAATCTCTCTCCTCTTTTCAAACTTTACTGATGGGAAAATAAATGAAAATAATAATGAAAAGTTCACTTGAACTTATATAATTTAGTTTCATTGTTCATGTTATAACAGTCTTTGTGCCTCCTGTTTAGATGGGGGGATAGGGAGTTATGTATTACAGCTATTACCCAAGGTCACCATGCCCTCAGCTGCTGTTTCCCATTTCTAGCAACTTTATGTGAGAGATGTTAACTCAATCACCAACAGTATGGTTGGATAATAAACTGATAAAAACCACTCTTGGAGATGTGTTGGAAATCTACATTAAAAGCATTGAAATTATGGATATTCCTTGATTCAACAGTTTCACTTCTAAGAACTTAAATGATCATGAATTTTAATTTAAAGATGTTCATCTCAGCATTGATTATAACGTTAAGTTGGAAAAAAAGTTAGACATTTCACAATAGGGTCTCAGATGAAGTTGATAAAGCCTAAGATATGATTGATCCATACAGTGGTATGCTGAGCAGCCATTAAAATGTTGCCACAGAAGAATGATTAAAGGAGTGGAAGGATGCCCTTGTTGCATTAAGTGATAAGAACAGTTGACCAAACAATATGAACAGTTTGTATAGTATTACTATTTTTATTTAACAAACAATCTATGTATGATATACTTATATAAGAAGACCTGAAGTAATGCACCAAGCTCTCAGTTTTTCTCAATGAAGCACTTTGCATTTCCAGCTGGATAATATTTTGCTCTGGGGAACTCTCTCACTCACTGTAGGAAGTGTCCCAGCCTTAGGCGTTGCTTGTGAGATGCCAGTAATACTCCCCAGGCATTACCGTGACCACAAGAAGTCCTCCCACGTTGTCCTTGAGGAAACACTGTAACAGATGATTTCTGGGTCTTGGATTACAGTCATTTTATTGTTCCCTCTTGCTTATTTGTATTTTTGTCAATTTCCTTTAACAAATATGTATTAGACTCATAACAAAAGCATAATAAATAGTATTTATAATATTCTACTCTCTTCGACACTTACGTGACTAAGCGTTCTGCTGATTTTAGCACAATTAAAATGTAAAGAAGCTAATTTTCCTTCTTGGTGTTCCCAGTTCTGGTTACATTTGTTCTACTAATGTAAAAAAATCAGCTTTATGGGTATTTAAACATACAGTTGTACATTTGTTATTCATCCATTCACCTATTTATTCATCAGTTCATCTAGTCCATATTTGTTGAAGTCATGCTATGTGTAAGATACTATACCAGGCAGCATCAGAAATATAGTGATATTCGAGACCAGTTTCTTGTGGTCTAGGCATTGACATTGAACTCTTAATCATGATGAGTATATGCAGGAGTTTCTTACTCTATTAATGGTATAGACTTTGCTTGAAGATTTCTTCCCCACCTTCCTTGTCTTCCCTTCAAGTCTGAAGTAAGGTTGTCTCTGAGTGAGATGTCATAGCACTACCAATCTCTTACTATATTTCTCAAAAAATAATCTGTTTATAGTCTCTCATTGATTTCTCTTGATCCCAATTATCAAACAAAATTAAAATACCATTTCAGCATTGTTTGTTGCCATCAAATAATACTGGGTAACACATCCAAATTTCAAGATAAATTTTTTTTTTATATTTTTCAAGTTTATTTGCTTGACAGAGAGAGAGAGAGCAAGAAAAGGAACATAAACGGGGGAATGGGAGAGGGAGACGTAAGCTCCCGCTGAGCAGGGAGCCCAATGCAGGGCTTGATCCCAGGACCCGGAGATCATGACCTGAGCTGAAGGCAGATGCTTAATGATCGAGCCACCCAGGCACCCCCTCAAGATAAATTTTAACAAAGACTTTCAAGGAGTAATGGGTTGTATTGCCGGAATGAATGTAATACTTTATTTGTTCTTTCATTTTTGGCAAGTTTATCTGATCATGTAGGACCATACAATTTGACTTTGCAAACTTGTAATACAAACCTTCTGGGCTCTGAGAAAGTTATCATCACTTTATTTTCATGTATGCTCAAAACTTTGCCTTTCTTGTTTCAGTATGCTTTATCCACAGAATGCTCTAATCCCTAAGCTTATGAATAACTTTTAATGGTTTTATTAACCTGATAACATATAGAAAGTTATAAAATTATACTTTTTTGATAGACTTTTTTTCTTTAACTGTAGTTAATTTCTATTGTAATTAGGTAAGTCCATCCACAGTGCATAGTTTATTTTATATATGTTCCAAGGTCTTGTACCTGGACTAGGAGAGCCTTTATATTCTTTAGTTTTCCTTTTAGCCTCTGAATATCTCATTAATAGGTACTGCCTTTTAGTCATATCTAGCAGATCAGACCCTCCCAAATTCCAAAGGTCACATTTTAAAATGTTGTGTTTTTGGACCTACAAGTTTACTGAAACATCGTAAGAATTGACTGATTGATATATGTATTCAGGATACATAGAATTCAGTTCTAAACAGAAATTTACTGTGATACCTTTATAAAAAGAAACTGCAAAAGACTGACTTGGGGAGGGTAGTAGTTTATGTTTTGAGTAGTGGCTTAGTATTGTATATGTGTATATATATATGTATGAGTAAGAGTGTGGGTGTGTGTGTAAAATGAAATTTATGGTTATATTTTCTTTAGAAATCTACTTGATCTTCTCAGAGTTCAGCCATTTTGTGATTGCATCTACATTGATCTATCTTTGGAATCTGTGAAATGGCCTTTGGCAGTACTTCCTGTAACATAATTTGGAAGCTACTAGCTAGATTAGTTCAAGAAAATTAACCAGTGTCTGTCTACTACTTATAGAATCAAGCTGCAGCAGGGCGCCTGGGTGGCTCAGTGGGTTAAGCTGCTGCCTTCGGCTCAGGTCATGATCTCAGGGTCCTGGGATCGAGGCCTGCATCGGGCTCTCTGCTCAGCAGGGAGCCTGCTTCCCTCTTTCTCTCTCTCTGCCTGCCTCTCCATCTACTTGTGATTTCTCTCTGTCAAATAAATAAATAAAATCTTAAAAAAAAAAAAAGAATCAAGCTGCAGGGTTTCATCTCACTATTCAAGGCCATATTTTAATTGTCTTCCCTTTCTTTTCAATCATATAATTTTGCAGTCACTCCACAGAACTCTTCAGTCTACACAGACCCTCCAAGTGTTTTCAAAATATCTCTCAGTTACCTCATACAATATGTAACTTTAACTCTGCTTTACCTTTGAGAAGGCTCTTATGCCCCGTCTTAATTTATTTTATCCAGTCCAAAATGTCTTGTTCAAGCCTCAAGAACTACCAAAAAAAAAAAATGCTTTCTTTAACTGCTGTAATGCATAGTAATTTCACCTTTCTTACCTGTATTAGCATTTCTTAGCATTTGCAGATATACTATTCATATCTGGTTGCTTAGGTGAAAATTCTTTTTCTGTTACATTCTCTGTCCAATTCTTTAGCTATCAGTTCATCCATATTTCACAACATGCCCTGATTTTAGCATGACTTCCTTCTCCACTGACACCTCCTGAGGCTAGCCCTCCACCAGTTTTTCACATAGAATGCTTCTCTAACTGCCAAGTGACCTACCTGTTTCTATTTCCCCACCAGTCACAGTAATTCTTGAAACAGAAACCAAATCATCTCTTTCCCGCTGTCCCTCCTCTAGTGGCTTCCTTTCACATCGAGAATGAAATCCAAATCCTTACTGTGACTTACGGGCCCTATATTATGGGGCTCTCAAGTTTTATGTCCTATCCCTTTTCTCCTGGTACACTGCCCTCCAGCTATGCTGGTCTTCCAGGCACTTTTCCAATACTTAATAAGTATATATGAAAGGATTTTTATTCATTTAAGTGTAGACTGTTTCCTTCTTCTGAAAGCAGGGACAAATGGTGTAGTGTTCTTTAAAAAAAACCGAACCAGAATTTCTGATCTTAATTTTTGAAAAAATAGACAGCAAGAATGTGTAAAATGGCAAAGATCATTCTCTACTTCAGATTTCCATGTGAAATTTGGTGCATACTAATGATTTGGCATATTATAGAATGTGGGCCAATTCTAATAAAATTACTTGTATCTTTCATACTTGTCACTAAAGTTCTTGCTTTTCCATACTTGTGTAGCAATTCTACTTGATTGTGCATGGATACGTGACATTAACTTTCTCCTTGAGAATGAAGAAACACTTTCACTCAAGATAAATCTTAGAGATTTAAAAAACTGCTTATCATTATACATTATTCATACTCCATTAAATGTTTTCTTAGTGAATCACATAAATTAGATTGACTGTTGGACAGATGGGCAGAACCACATGCCTCCAATATTAGGCAGTTGGTGAGCACAAGAAGCCAGAAAGAAGATTAGGAATATAAAGGCAGGAAGCTTCCGATTACTCTTGAAAAGGATGATCCTTTTGTTCCTGACTCTCCACTATGTGTTTTCCTTTGTAAGTAACACCTTCCAAAACAACTTTCCTCATTTTAAGTCGAAGCACACAGTCAGTGTTTTCACATGATAATTGATATATAAATAATAAAAGGAATTGTTTAGGCAGATTGATAAAGGAATTTTCCCCTCCCTCTGCCTTTTATGCAAGGATGACAGCTCTGAAATGTAGGTTTCCTGTATAAGGAATGTGACAGTGTTCAGCTGCAAGAAGATGCGAGGCAGAGAAAGGCTGCATATTCAGGAATAGCGTGTCATTTGTCACTGCCTGGACTCCTCAGCTGTGTGGAACTCTGGGAAGCCCTGGCTGAGATACCAGGCCCCTTTATTTATTTCTTCCAGAATACTTCAGCAATACAGATTTTATTAGGAGCAGAGAAAAACGTTTAAAACTAGTTAGCCTTTGTGATGTGGAATAGTCCCCTCTGAATATTGATCAAGATTCAAAAGGAAGGCTTGGTAACTTATTTTATCTGTGGGCTACACTGATGAATTGAGAAAATTCAAATTTCAGGAAGTATCTTTGGGTGTGATAGATCTTTTTTTAATAACCAATGAGGATCCATCCAAAACTACAGATAAATTCTGCCTATGGTAATGTTTGATCTGGTGGAAACCATTTTAGGGTGACAATCCCTCCTCTATAAGAGGGAAACAACTGATACCCTGCAACAAAATTGTAAGGGTCACTAGATTCACATCCAATGCAAATTTTGCATAGATTTGCTTTCTTAATCCAAAATATATCCCTCAGGTCTAGAGGTCAGTGAAAACTGTGTGAGCAAAATGGCATGAGGGCCACAGTCCTTTTTTATGTCCTGTCCTCAGATCCCTTCTAATTGATAGAGTAAAATTTGAAGAGCCCAAGAATAGCCCACTGTGGCTTTATCCATACTGCCTTACAGAGGTAGAATTAATGGCCGCAGTGGTCGTAATCATCCTCACTTTTTTTTTTTTAAAGATTTTATTTATTTATTTGACAGAGATGTCAAGCAGACAGAGAGACAGGCAGAGAGAGAGGGGGAAGGCAGGCTTTCTGCTGAGCAGAGAGCCCGATGCTGGCAGGGGTGGGGGGAGCTCCATCCCAGGACCCTTGGGATTGTGACCTGAACCAAAGGTAGAGGCTTTAACCCACTGAGCCACCCAGGCGCCCCTCATCCTCACTTTTTATGTTCAGAGAAATTTGGATATTTGCCTGGAGTTAAGACTTCCTACCACATTAAAACTTGGGGAAATTGGTTATATAAATCAGCATGCCAAATTTCATTTGATTTATCCACTGTAATTTGAGTTGAATTAATTCAGCCCTAAATTTCACTTAGTTATTCTCTACCCAAACTCTCAGCCCACATCAGCCAAACCTACAGAAAGAAATGACTTTTAATGCCATCATGGTTAATTCTCTTTTAGTTTTTGGTTAATTCTTCTTTTAAAATTATTTTTTTTTACAATTTGGTAAAATATCCTTTAAAAATTTTATTTCATGTTTTTCATGAACTCTTTTCCCTTTTCCTTTGATTACCTGTCTGTATTATAGTTCAAACTGAATTTCAACTTGTTTTTTTTGGTTCATTTTCCAACTTATATTTTTTATTCTTTATATTTTTTTAAATTTTAATTCCATTGTAGTTAACATACAGTGTTAGTTCAAGTGTGCAATGTACTGATTCAACAATTCTATAATCACCCAGTGCTCATTATGACAAGTGTACTCCTTAAACCCCATTACCTATTTCACCTATCCCTCCACCCACCTCCCCTCAATTTTTTTTCCCTCTAGTTAAGAGTCTGTTTCTTTATTTGTCTCTCTCTCTCTCTTTTTATTCCTTTGCTCATTTCTTTTGTTTCTTAAATTCTGCATATGAGTGAAATCGTATGGTATTTGTCCTTTTCAACATGGCTTATCTCTCTTCACATTATACTCTCTAGCTCCATTCATGTTGTTACAAATGGCAAGATTTCATTTTTTAAGGCTAAGTAATATTCCATTATATAGTATATAATAACATTATATAGTATATAATATTTTATATATGGCACATAATAACATTATATAATATATAATAATATTCAATTATAGATATAAAATATTACACATAAATCACATCTTTTTTATACATTCATCTATCAGTGGACATTTGGGCTGCTTCCATATCTTGGTTATAAATATAGGAATGTCCCTTGGAATTAGTGTTTTTGTATTCTTTGGGTTAATATCCAGTAGTGTGGTTGCTGGATCATAGGGTAGTTGTATTTCTGACTTTTTGAGAAACTACCATACTATTTTCCAGAGTGGCTATACCAGTTTGCATTCTTTTTTAAAATTTTTTATTTCTTTTCAGTGTAACAGTATTCATTGTTTTTGCACCACCAGTTTGCATTCTTATCAGCAGTGCACAAGGGTTCCTTTTTTCTCCATATCCTTGCCAGCACCTGTTGTTTCTTGTGTTGCTGATTTTAGCCATTCTGACCAATGTGAGGTGATACCTCATTGTAACTTATTTTATCTGTGGCTTATTTTATCTCATTGTAGTCTTCATTTGTGTTTCCTTGATGAGCCATGCTATTGAGCATCTTTTCATGTATCTGTTGGCCATCTCTAGGTCTTCTTTGGAGAAATGTTTGTCCATATCTTCTGCCTATGTTTTAATTGGAGTATTCAGTTTTTGGGTGTTGACTTGTATCAGTCCTTTATGTATTTTGGATACTAACCCTTTATTGGATATGTCATTTGCAAGTATCTTCTATTCAGCAGGTTGCTTTTTAGATTTGTGGATTGCTTCCTTCACTGTGCAGAAGCTTTTTATTTTGAGGAAATCTTATTATGTTTATTTTTGATTTTCAGCTTTTTTTAAATGTTAGTTTCTATTAACTTTTCTCTCAGTTCTAAATATTCTTTGCTTCATTTGTTTTCTATGTGTTTCTTTTCAGACTATTGAAGGAAGATTTATTAGATTTTTTTAGAGCTTTTCTCTTACTTTTGGAATGTATTCTAAAATATTTTAAATGCATTGGATTTTTTCTTGTAGAGATATATTATTTTCTCTGTGCCTCACTAGAAGAGATATTGGCATGGTACTTTTACAATGTGTTTAGCTGGTATTAGCTCTTCTAAAGTGCATTGTTTCTGGGAATACCATTGTTTGGCTTTACTCAGGCACACTGAATGTAAGCTGATAGAGTTAATACTTCTTTTCAGGACCTATTATTGCATAAAACTTTCTGTCTTTGATCTGCCCATTTCAGAACTTTTATGTGATCTAAATTAGGCACATATTCACATTTTATTTTTTTAGTTTTCTTTCTTTTTAAACATTGTATTTTGAATGAAGTTTGAGGTGATCTGCTAAATAGCAATCAATACTGGTTCTAAAGCAAAACATTTTAATAAGCAACCTTGTAGCAAATATAGAACACAAGTAAGTCCACAAAAATTATATGAATTTCTGTTTACCTCACTAACTCTTTTCACATCTGATATTCGACTAATGTTCAATGAATTTCTACATAGTGCCATACGCTATGGTAAATTTTAGGATATAAGAATGAGTAAGAAATATTCTTAGATATTAGGGCAAGCAACATAGCATCTCTGTATAATAGTTACTCTGACAAATCTCAGTAGAGCTAGGAGTAGTTTTCTCATATCTGTTTTAGACTCTAGATACTTAGTTCAATATTTTTTCCCCTTATCATGCTATAATCAATTCAAACCTCTTAACTTCTGGGCAACCATGAAAATGAGATAGGCAGGATACTAAATCTGCCTCAAATTTATCTTGATATTCTATTCAGTCTTCCTTGGTATTGAAGGTCATGAAGAGAATGAGGCTTTGTGTGTGTGTGTGTGTGTGTGTGTGTGTGTGTGTGTGTGTGTCTTTTCTTTCCTTTTCTTTTCTTTCCTTTCCTTTTTCCTTCCTTCCTTCCTTTCTCTCTCTCTCTTTCCTTCTTTTTTCTTCCCTTCCACCCTCCTTCCCTCCCTCCCTCCTTTTTGTTGATAGAAGAAAAAAAAAGTAAAACCGCCGTATGAACATAGAGACACTGTGTAAAACTGATTCTTAAGTAAAAAGGGGTCCTATCCTTAAAAATCTCCATGTAAAAATTCCTACAGTTGCCCACTGTCAATATCTATGGGGTAATCTATTGTGTGTGGTAAGCTTGAATTCTAGAAAATTGAGTTCTAGAAATGGCCCTTATAGTTAAGGATATATAATGCAGCTTTTCGCAATCTTCCATAAAAAGCGGAATGACATTAATTTCATTAGCTTTGTTGCCGTGAAAAAATTGCTTCATTATTCAGTTACATTCTCTGTATGAAATGAGAAAAATAAAATTCACATCTCAGAGACACAATAGAGAGTATATGAGATAAATGTAGGTCCAGAACCTGGCACAAAAAAGCTTAATATCTATAGTCTTTGATGATAATTTCTTAGTATTCTGAAGGAAACTTGTCATAACACATCTATGGCAGTGATCAATTGTAATGTGGTTAGTTGAGTGCTTTCTTGTCAAACCACATCTACAGCAGGGATCAATTGTAATGTGGTTAGTTGGGTGCTCTCTATCTAAATTGTGAGCTCTTTGGGTAAGGACCATCACAGAAATGATCCTATATTTTATATAGCGATTTGCGATTTTCAGCTTGTTTGCGTAGTATCAAATACACAGGATAGTTAAATGCATATTGTTATTACAGCAGTTTCACGGTAAGATGGGCAGAAACAAAATATATTTTTTCATTTCAAAAGTGCATTCTCAAGGCTGAAAGATGTCAACTGAATCAAGGTCTCATGATTGTGAGTGGCTCAGATGGAATGAACTGAATCCACTGACCTGAGCTCAGTGCTTGTTCTCCTATCCCACTGAGACTATCACATATCCCAGCAATGTTTCCAATGTTGCATCGCATGATTCACAGCTTTATATTTGTGCATATCAGAAACAAATGTCCTGTGACAATTGCTAACTGATAGTCATTACTGTTTACCAAATGAAACATTGATAGGAATGTAAAAAGGGACAGGAAAGGTTTATATTCTATGTATGTAGTCAGCTTTATAGCTCAAAATGGACAGGCAAGTAACCAAAAAAAGATCAAACAACCAAAGGTTCTGCTTTTTAATTGTAGTGATGCAAAAATGTGTTGAAAGCTGACTGTGCACCTGTTAGGATGGCAAAAAACCAAAATACTGGCAGCACCTCATGTTGGTGAATATGTGAAGCAATAGGAGCTCTTCTAATTCATTACTGGTGGGAATGCAAAATGGTACAGCCACTTTGGATGTCACTTTGGCTGTTTCTTGCAAAACTAAACATACTCTTACCATGTAATCCAGCAGTCACATTTCTCAACATTTATCCAAAAAAGTTGAAAGCACATCCACATAAAAACTTGCATATAGATGTTTCTAGAAGCTTTATATATAACTGCCAAAACTTGGGAGAAACTAAGATGTCTTTTAGTTGGTTAATGGATTAACTGTGGTACACTCAGACAATGGAATATTATTTGGTGACTAAAAAAAAAAGCTATCAAGCCACAAAAGTATGGAGGAAGCTTGAATTCATGTGTCTAAATGAAGGAAGCTAGTCTGAAAAGTACATACTGTATGATTTTAACTCTATGACGTTCTGGAAAAGACAAAACCAGGGAAAGCATAAAAAGATCAGTGGTTGCCAGAGCTGTGGAAAAGAACAGAGAGATGAATAGGCAGAGCACAGAGCTTGTTTAGGACAGTGAAGTTATGCTTTATGCTACTGTAATGGTGGGTGCATGACATACATTTGTAGAACGCATGGAACTATACAACACAAAGAATGAGCCTGAAGATAAACTATAGACTGTAGTTACAATAACGTATTATTACTGGTTCATCAGTCTTTTTTTAAAAAATATTTTATTTATTTATATGACACAGAGAGAGATCACAAGTAGGCAGAGAGGCAGGCAGAGAGAGAGGAGGAAGCAGGCTCCCCGCTGAGCAGAGAGCCAGATGCGGGGCTCCATCCCAGGACCCTGAGATCATCACCTGAGCCAAAGACAGAGGCTTAACCCACCGAGCCACCCAGGCGCCCTGGTTCATCAGTCTTAATGAGTGTATCATTAATGCAATATGTTAATAATAGGAAAATTGGGGGAAGGGGAAAAAAGGAGTATGTGGAAATTATCTGTATTTTCTGAACTATTCTTCTATAAACCTAAAACTTCTTTAGAAAATTAAATCAGTTTGAAACCTTGTAAAGCCCAGATAAGCTACAGTAACAGTATAGCAGGAACCTTATTTTACATTTTTTCACCTGTGCAACAGATATAGTTGTGATTCACTTTGGTTAAGATGCAGTATACAAATTTCTGAACTTAAGGTTTAGGGAGATATTATTTGAATTTCAAAATAATCCTTAATGTTCTTCTAAAGTAAGACAAATAGAGCAGTTAATGTTTCATCTAATCACAGAAGATTGATGTACGTAAGATATGCCAGGAAAGCAATTAGAAACTGGGAGAAGTGTGTTATACTGATAGCTCCCACACAGAACTGTGAGGCACTGTGTGATATTTTTTTCCTTCCTCATATTTCATTTAGCCACACATTCAACTAATACTTATTGCAGGCTTGGGATCTGGCCCCTCACCAAGTACTGAGAATACTTTCTTTGCCATCAGGGTGATGTAATGTACAAATACCACTTTCACCTACAGTCTTGCTTTGTTTTTTGTTTGTTTTTGTTTTGTTTTGTTTGGACCTCAAACAAAAGAGATTATAAATTCTTCTTAGGATAAAGGCTGCATTTCAGTCAACTTTGTAAGCTTTGCAGTATCTAGTATAATGTCTTCAAAAACAGTAGGGTCCAAGCATTTGTTGACTCAAAGAACAGATGCACGACTAAATTAATAGACATCTCCATACACTTCCCTGCTTCTTTACAAGATGTGACTATAAAATACTACAATGGTCTCATGTCTCTATAATGTCAATATTTTCTTGGGAATAGTTCCAAGAATTCCACCTGATCGCTGCTCTTCATTGTACGTTTGTATCTCTGTTTCACAGGAGAGGAATAGGGCCAGAAAGTGCCTTTAGGGATGTTTTGTATTTATAGCTAGCTTTAATTGATCAAATCAAAGTGTAAGAGGGAATATCAGTGTCAGTCCATGACTATTGCAAGGCTGCCTGCACAAAACGTTGCCACGACTGGGGCTAAAATGGAGGAAGACACCTCAGTGACTATTTAGTATTTTTGCTTTTCTGTAAATATTTTCATATGAACTCACTTTCTATCAGTTATAATTCCTGCAGAAACAGATGGTACACACAAATTGGGTAATTTGTGGAGACTTTCATAAAGTGAGTAATTATGAAGATTGGATAGAATTAGGGTATAGTGTAGTACTTCAGGGTGGTACCATTGTGCATTGTGATAACCACTAGGCCTAAATGAACAGGGGCAGCAGAGAAGTTACAGGTTCTGGGGCGGTAGGCAGCGGGGAGAGGAGAGGTGTGTGTGTGTGTGTGTGTGTGTGTGTGTGTGTGTGTGTGTGTAGAGAGAGAGAAGATCAAAATGAGAGAGAGAGAGAATGGAGAAAACACATGAATGAGCAGAGATTGTTTGAAGATAGCTGCCCGACAGGAGCTGTGATCCTTGGAGTGACCAAGATCGCCTGCACTGACCTGACAGGGAATGGATATTTGGGAAACAAACAAACTGATCTTACTTTCCTTCCTCTATTTGCTCTTCTGGTGCTTCCATTGGCCAACACATATGGTAACTGAAAGGCAAAGGAGTACATTGCTGTAACCCTCTGGTTCTCCATGCTGGGAGGAGGAAGCGGCAATTTTTTTCTGCACGGACATTTTCGTTTGTTACAACTCTGGGAGGAAGGTGAGAGGTGCTAATGGCTTCTAGTACGTAGAAGCCAGACATTCTGCTAAACTTCTTCCAATAACAAAGAAGTATCTAATTCAAAATGTCACTAGTGCCAAGTGTGAGAAACCCTGGTGTAGTTCATACACATTATCTTCTCTGAGCACAGAGCAAAGCAGAGTGGAGAGAGTTGCTAAGGAGGAAAATGGAAGAAACCAGCATACTTCACAAAAGAAACCAGTAAAAATAGCAGACATGAGAAGAGATATCCCTGAAAACGTACAAGTGTCAAAAATATGACTGGTAGTCTCTTACGGAATTGATTAAAGTTTATCCCGGAACACATAATATTCAGCAAGCCAGCTTTATCTTTAGAGAAATGAAAATCCTTGTGAGATTTATACAAGGATTGATTAGTAAAGAGCACACACAATGCTCAGATTACAGTCAGTCGTGTTATGCAAATCACGGACAAGAAGATAATAGAACAAAGAATTTCATGACTACATAGTGAATCCTCTCGCTTTCATTTAGGTACTGTGAAAGGCTCTAGAGTACATAGTAATACAGCCACGTAAGATAGTAACTTGACATTTATGCAGCTATATATGTTCACACACCAATATCCATGGCTTTTCTATCTAGTTGACATTTGATTCTTTTATCCAGCTCTAGAGTTTATTTCCTAGAGCACTCTCTATAGAAACTGTTTCTCCTATTTTTATAACTTAAGGTTATAGATTCCTGACTCATTCTCTGAGTTTTGCTTTTTCCCTCAGCAGTGTCATATATTCTCATGACTATTTATTCTTTTTTACATTTCTAGTAGGCTCTCTTTCCTAATATACACTCTCATATTTCTCTTTCTGCAGTGCACATTTTTAGACATTATGTCATCCCTTGGATTTCAGCAGGTCTAAAGTTGGGTTTAATCTTTTTCCTAAATAGGAGCCCCTCCATATCAGTTATCACCAAATACATCAGTATTTTCTCTATGACCTAGGGTACAAATCTTAGGTATATTCACAATCTTCTCTTTTTCACATCTGGCCATAATACCATTCTAGAGCCCTTATTTTTTCTATTCATTCTTCCAATCTCTCCCCTCTCTCTTCCACTGTGGTTTGGCCAGGACTCTCATTAACCTATGCCCACATTAGTGTGTAGGCTCTCAGTTCATCTATTCGTGACTTACCTTGTCCTCCTAGTACATTTTTAATTGCCATCTGTACTGCTTCACATGTCACTTCCCATTCAAACATACTTAACGGACTCTTCATTCATTAGAAGCAAAAGTTTTTCATAAGACTGATATTTTATTGTTCACAGTTTTTTTTTTTGTTCCAATGTTATGTCTTTTGTCATTTGTTTATTCATACATGTTAGAGTTGGCTAACATTTGAACATCCAGGAAATTTAATACTTACTAAATATGAAGTCTCTAAGGCTGGTTCATTCATTGTTACTCAAATGTGTCAGGCTTTTCTTATGTTCATGTATGTGTATATATTTCATGCCTAAAACCTTTTCTTAAATCTCAAATATCTCAGGCACATACTTTTGCCCAAGATCACAAAAATCCCTGCCATACATTTTTATACAACCTGTTGCCTACACTACTCCTGTTGAACCTGTCAGAAATAGCTGTTAGTGTTAGTTCTCTTTTCAGTACAAAATCTTTTTCCATATCTTCATCCTAATAACTTTAGTGTTGGGCTGTGATCTTTTTCCCTCTAGTTTCCCTAATAGCTAATACGATTTCTTGCATAGAACAGGTGCTCAATAACTTTTTCCTCTTTTTTTTTTTTTAAAGATTTTATTTATGTATTTGTGCACAAGAGAGAAAGAGTGCAAGCAGGGGGAGCAGGAGACAGAGGGAGAAGCAGGCTCCCTGCTGAGTGAGGAACCTCAGGCAGGACTTGATCCCAGGACCCTGAAATCATGACCTGAGCTGAAGGCAGATGTTTAACCAGCTGAGCCACCCAGGTGTCCCAGTAACTGTTTCCTCTTGATCTCTCTGTCTGCACTGTCTAATATGGTAGGCTCTAGACTCATGTTGCTATTAAGCTTTTGAAATGTAGTTAGCCTGGATTGAGATGTGTTATAAAACACATGCAGGAGTTCAAGAACTTAGCATAAAAAAATAAAATTTCCTAATAGTTTTTATATAGAGGACATGTGGATATTTTGAATGTTAAATTGTATGAAATACAAAATTCATCTTTATTTTTTTGTTTTTCTCATGTGGCAACTAGAAAATTTTAAATTACATATGTGACTCATAATAATTATATTGGAAAGTGCTCTAGGCAATACTGTGCGTGAGTAATGTACACTAGAAGCAATGTGATCAGATAAAATATTTCGTATTCCTTGATGATACATTATTCTTAACACTGATTTTTATGTTATGTGTATGTGTACAGTTTAACACTGGTAATGGGAGAGAGCAGGGCAACAATAGGTTTTCATCTCTTGACTAACTTATAAAGCTGTATGTGAGGAGCCAAGGTATCTGAATACTCAAGTAATTTGTATTCATTTGCAAAATCCAAGGATGTTTATGTACCTTCATATTGCCTTTAACTTTCTGTCTCAGTGAGAATTTCATTCATTCTTATTCCTGTTTTCTATGATTACCTTTTGATGTCACCGATTTCCAGGAACATTTTGCATTGTGTATTACGTATTGCACAATTTGATTGCACAATTTGTACTACATATATTCAGTGGTCATTATTCTAATGTTTCAAACCCCTGGGGCATTTATTTGAGTTTCATAAAACTTGTGTTCCAGCTTTTGCTGTTTTTACCTAAATATTTAATATTTTGATTAAGCATTATGGAATTTCTAAATGGCTCAGCAAAAATAACTGTCCTTCCCATGATGAGCTGTACAGTGCTGTGGCTCAGAGCACTGGATCTAGAATCAGAAATCCTCTGCTCTCTGCCTTTTCTAAGGTATAAACCTGCCGAAGTACTGTTTCTTCATCTGTAGAATGATAACAACAACAATAAATGCCAGAGGGTTGCTATATGGGTTAAATGAGATTAAGCGCTTAGGATATAAATGATGCATAGTAAACTCTCAAAGAACACTAGATATTATGACTGGTATTGCAATCCTTTAAAATCTTGGTTTTTTCTCTATCAATAAAGTTAAAGTTGATATTTCATATAAAACTTGTAGATACACAATGAAAGGCTACCAAGTGGTTGCATATTTTCTATTTTCTGAACAGGAGAAATGTAATTTAAAATTTGACCTTATATTTAGAGGCTATCAAATTATTAACAAGAAATTTCAGGTGGAGTTGCACAAGGTAAAATTATACCCTGTAAAATTTTCTTACAGCATCCTAAGTCTTTCTGTCAATATTCACAGGGACTCCATCTGATCACTTTGGCATTATTATGATTATTACAAAACTCTTTGCTTACTTCTGTTACTCAAAAAAATTAAGTAAGCATGTATAAGTATAACTTTTTAAATTTGGAAGCTTAAAAAGAAAAATAGAAGTTGAAGTACCCAGGAGAACCATATGCTGGAAATGTATTGAGTTCTGTCCTTTTAAAAATTTTTGCTTGAAAATCTTACCAATCCCTTCAGTATGTGTAGTGTACATTTTATTTTCTTAACCACATTGGTGTAATGAGGAAAAGGTCAGAATTTATATATATTACCATTTATAAAAATTGCATTACAGGGGTGCCTGGATGGCTCAGTCGGTTAAGCGTCTGCCTTCAGCTCAGGTCATGATCCAAGGGTCCTGGGATAGAGCCACTCACTGGGCTCCCTGCTCAGTGGGGAGCCTACTTCTCCCTCTCCCTGCTTGTGCTCTTTCTCTCTCTCTGTCAAATAAGGGAATAAAATCTTTAAAAAATAAAAAAATTAAAATAAAAATTGCATTACAGAAGAAAAGGGAGTGTTGCTCACCTGCTGGAGGCTGAGCATCTCCATACCTGCTATAACCTAATAAACACTTATAAGACACCCCACTTAAAATAAGAATAATAGGCATTCTTTTCAAGTGTACATAGAACATTGCCCAAGACTGATCACATTCTAGATCATAAAACAATTTTCAATTTATTTAATAGGACCAAAATCATATAAACTATTGTTTTTTTCTGACCACCACGGAAATAAACTAGAAATCAATAACACAAGGATGTCTGGAAAGTTCCAAAATATTTAGAAATTAAACAATAAGGTTTTTAATAATGAATGGTTCAAAGAAGAAATCACAAGGGACATTAGAATAATTATTTTTAACTGAATAAAAACGAAAAAAAAAAAAAAAAAACAACAGTTGTAGGGTACAACCAAAGCAGTATTTAGAGGAAATCTGTAGCTATAAATCTTTATATTAGAAAAGAATGGTCCAAAATTCTTGGTCTAAGCTGTTATCTTAACGTAGAAAAATAAGGAAAAAAGTAAAAGCTAAAGTAGAAAAAAAGGAAATAATAGTAATAATAGCAGAGATTAATGTCGCAGAAAACAAAATCTAGTGAGAGAAGAGTTTAAAACGCCAAAAATTGGTTCTTTGAAAATATCAAAAGAAGCGAAAGGCCCTTAATTGACTTATCAAAAAAAGAGAGCATACATTACCAATGTTAGAAATTAAAGAATGTGTATTTCTGCATATCCTACAGACATTAAAGGGATAATAATGGAATAGCTTGAGCAACTTCATGCATATGACTTAGATGCCATGGACAAGTTATTCTGAAAATATGACTTATCACAATGATATAAGGTGGGTGGGGGAATACGTGAAATAGGTGATAGAGATTAAAAAATATACTTACACTGGGGCTCCTGGGTGGCTTAGTGGATTAAGCCGCTGCCTTCCACTCAGGTCATGATCTCAGTGTCCTGGGATCGAGCCCCGCATCAGGCTCTTTGCTCAGTGGGGAGCCTGCTTCTCTCTCTCTCTCTGTCTGACTCTGACTCTGCCTACTTGTGATCTCTCTCTCTGTCAAATAAATAAATAAAATATTTTAAAAAAAAAAAAATATATATATATATATATATATATACTTACACTGATGAGCACTGAGTAATGTATAGAATTGTTGAATGTACAGAATTATTGAACCACTATATTGTACACCTGAAACTAACATTTCATAATGTTAACAATATTAGAATTAAAAATAACAAACTAAAAAAAAAATGTATATAAAGGGGGGGATAAACACTTTCCCCTACAGAAAACTCCTGGTGTACACGGTTTCATGGTTAATTATGTAAAATATTTATGGAAGAAAATAACACCAGTATTAAGTGAGCCTTTGCAGAAAATGAAAGACTGGGGAAACTTCCTAACTCATTCTGTGAGGCCAGCATAATCTTGATACCAAACCTGACATACATATTGCAAAAGGAAAATTAAAGATAAATACTTTATGGATTCTAACACCACTAGAAGCAAAATTCCTTAATAAAAAATTAACAAATCAAATTAAGTATATTTTTAAAAGATAATATGTGATGACCAAGTGGAAATTATCTTATGAATGCAAGATTGAATAAATGCTTAAAAACCAATTGATATAATTTATGAAACATTTGACTGTTTCATAGATTAGAAAAGCATTTGACAAAAACCAACACCCATTCCTGATTTTATTTATTTATTTATTTATTTATTAAGGTTTTATTTATTTATTTGACAGATAGATATCACAAGTAGGCAGAGAAGCAGGCAGAGAGAGAGAGGAAGGGAAGCAGGCACTCTGCTGAGCAGAGAGCCCGATGCGGGGCTCGATCCCAGGACCCTGGGATCATGACCTGAGCCGAAGGCAGTGACTTTAACCCACTGAGCCACCCAGGCGCCCCTCCCAATTTTTTTTTTAAATCAAAAATTAGGAGTAGAAGGGAACTTTCCCAGTCTGACAAAAGACAATTATTAAAGATCTAACATCAAAAACAAACAAACAGATAGCCCAAGATCATATTAAACAGGGAATACTATATGCTTTCTCTCTAAGACAGAGAATAAGGCAAAGAATCTTATGCTCACCATTTCTACTTAAAGGAAATATCAGTAATAACAATATAAGTCCAACAGTGTTATAGTAGGTCCATATTGTGGATCCTAGAAATACAATAGGGCAGGAAAATAAAATTAAAAGCATAAAAATTGGGACAGAAGAATGAAAAGTGGCTGCATTCATCAATGATCTGTTTGCAAATGTGGGAAATTCTAATGAATTTATAAAACAAGTGATAAGAATTGTTCAGGGTTGTGAGATATAAAATACAGGGGATAAAAATATATGTTTATAAAAAATAAAAAATTAAAATAGCTACATATCAAAAAAAATATATAAGATCTATATACAAAATCAATTGATTTTTTTATATAGTAGGAAAAACAATTAGGAAATGAATTTTTAAAATGTCATTTCCAAAAGTATCAAATAATAAACTATTTCAGAGATAAATTTAATAAAAGATATATAAAACTTCTATACTGAAAACTAAGAAAATTCTGGCTGGGGTTTTTGTAGACATTGACAAAATAAATTTATAACTTTTAAGATATGCAAAGGACCTAGAGTAGCCAAAACAAGTTTGAAAGAGCAAAGGATGGTATGGTGTTAGAAGAGCTCCATTAACAAATTTTAGGATTTAACTCTAAAGCTACAATACTCAGGACAGAAACATATTTACTTAAGAATAGAATGTAACTGGACCACTTTTTTACACCATATACAAAAATAAAGTCAAGAGGGATTAAAGATCTCCATTTGAGTCCTGAAACCATAAGACACCTAGAAGAATGCTTAGGCAGCAATTTCTTTGACATTGACATTTGCAGTATTTTTCAAGATATGTCTCCTCAGGTCAGGCAAGGGAACCAAGGCAAAATTAAACTATTGGGACTATACCAAAATAAAAAGCTTTTGCATAGCAAAGGAAAACATAAATAAAACAAAAAGGCAACCTCTTAAATGAAAGAGAATATTTGCAAATGATATATCCAATAAGGGATTAATATTCAAAGTATGTAAAGAATTTGTACAACTCAATGCCAAAAACCCCCCAAATAACTCAATTAAAAATGGGCAGAGAACCTGGATAGACATTTTTCCAAAGAAGATATACAAATGGGTAATAGAACGTCTATAATAAAAAAAATACAAGAAATAACAAGTGTTGGTGAAAATGTAGGGAAAAATGAACTCTCATGCACTGTTGGTAGGAGTGAAAATCGGTGCAGCCACTATGGATAACTATGTAAACACTCCTCAAAAAAATTAAAAAAGAATTACCATATGATATACTACTGGGCATTTTCTCAAAGAAAACAAAAACACTAATTCAAAGAAAGGCATGCCACCTGTGTTTATTACAGCATTATTTATAGTAGCCAAGATCTGCAAGAGCAACCCAAGTGTCCATTGATAGATGAATGGATAAAGGAAATATATTATTTATATATACTTTTCAATATTTTTAATGTATTCATAAATATATTTTTATATTTAAATATTTATATGTTATATATACTTGCATATAATATATAATATGCTATATATATGCCATAAAAATAGCAAGATCTTGCCATTTACAAAAACATAGATATATGTGTGTAGAGGCTATAATGATAAGGGAAATGAGTCAGAGAAAGACAAATACCATATGATTTCACTCATATGTGGAATTTAAGAAGCAAAACAAGGAAAAAGGAGACAAAAAACCAGATTCTTAAATACAGAGAACAAACTGGTGGTTGCTAGAGGAGAGTTGGGAGGGGAGATGGGTAAAATAGGTAAAGAGAATTAAGAGTATACTTATCTAGAGGAACAGAGTAATGTATAGAATTGGATCTATATATTGTACACTTGAAACTAACACTATGTTATTTAAACTTTAACTTTAAAAAAAGAATAGACATATAAATCAGTGGAGTATTGCAGTAAATCCAGATATAGCCCCATTTGTATATGGTCAATTTATTTTTCAATAAAGATGCAATGCACTGGGAAAAAGAAATTCTTTTCAACAGCTAGTGTTAGAACAACTGGATATTCATATGGGGGAGGGGGACAAGAACCCCTACCTTTTCCTCATACATATGCAAAAATTAACTCTGTGTGGATTACAGATTATATATAATATAATCAACAAATATGGTATAGTCATACACGGGGATACTACATTGCAATAGAAATAGAATGAATTCTGGTAACCTCAACAACATGGTTGAATCTCAAAAGTATGCTGAGTGAGGGGCGCCTGAGTGGCTCAGTCAGTTAAACTTCTATTCTTGGCTCAGGTCATGATCCCAGGGTCCTGGGATGGCTCCCTCCTCAAAAGGGAAAAAGGGTAGTCTGCTGCTCCCTCTACCCTTCCCTTCTGCTCGTGCTCTCTCCCTCTCTCTCTCTCTCAAATAAATAAAATCTTAGAAAAATATATGCTGAGTGAAAGAATCTGGCAGAAATGTGTACTTAC
Organism: Mustela nigripes; assembly: GCF_022355385.1. Taxonomy (NCBI): domain Eukaryota; kingdom Metazoa; phylum Chordata; class Mammalia; order Carnivora; family Mustelidae; genus Mustela; species Mustela nigripes. Next base: position 153,946,637 of record NC_081557.1, on the reverse strand, counting down.
TATTATTCTAGAACACACATACCTCATTTCCAGTGACAAATAGTAGATCACTGGTTGCTGGAGGAAGAGGTGAGTATCAATTCAGTCATCCAGGAAGCAGATGCCAAGATGGTCTTAGAATTACAGGAGGTTTATTAGGGGCAGTATCTGTGAAAGATAAAAAGAGAATGGGAGCAAAAGTAGGCCCAGAAGGTATTGAGACCACAATGCATTTTCACTGTCTGTGGCAAGGGAGTCGGAAGGAAGAATTGGGTAGGAAGACATCAGGCTTCAGTGCAGCTCTGAAGAGGTCTTGGCTTCCCACAGTAGCTTTGGTACAAAGATTGCTGGTTCAGTTGTACGCTGAGCAGAAATCTCCAGGCATTAATTTCCATGCTGTTCTCAGTCATTGTCAGAAGACTGCCTTGGTTCATATGCTGGTACAGATCCCCTAGCTGCTGTGGTGGGAGACAGACAGCACTCTCTGTCACTTATTGGCTTTTGAAGAGACATCCAAGAGATATATGTTCATGGCTACCACACAGGACAGGGCAGGGGTGGGGAGAGGAGATTGATGAGAAAAAAGCATAAAAACTTTGTTAAGATTTATCTGTTTATTTTAGAGAAACAGAAAGAGAGAGAATGAGGGGTAGAGAGGGGCAGAGGGAGAGAATATTCAGACAGGCTCTTCCCTGAGTCCAACACAGGGCTAGATCCCATGACCCATGAGATCATGCATGGTCTGAGCCAAAACCAAGAATTAGATGCTTAGTCACTCAACAGACTGAGCCATCCAGGCACCCCTAGATTTTTCTACTCTAATGTAGATAAATGTTTCTTTGGAATACCATGCAAAGGCTTCCAAACTATAATTTTTTTCCTGGGGTGGAAGGTGTATTTTCTTCTCTTTTTATCTGTGATGATAAGTAGCTCAGTATTTTTTAGCATTCCGACAATAGAAGTAGGAATAGTGTATCTGTTGGTACACTATTGACATGGTACTATTTCTAGCTATAATAGTGTATTGCAGTTGTAATTGATACAGTTCCATGGGAACATGTATTACGGCTTTTTAATGGTTGTTAAGCTCACTGTTTATAGGTCAGAGAATCCCCAAATAATAAACAGTGGTAAGTAAAGTCTAGCTATTTTAGTTTTAAGCTTCAAGTTTATTGTGTCCAAAATAGAGGAAAAATACATTAAAGTGTTCCTGACTTTATTTCTTCCTCCACAAGTTCTTCTCATAACCACGTAAAAAATACTTCATTTTACTTACAAGAAAAAAAAAAAAAAAACCTCACACACAAAATGTGGATCTACAAGGCATAAAAATATTGGAATCAGGATGATTTCTTCTCCCTTGCTCTCCAGAACATCCAGGCTACTGACTTGGCTTTGCCTAAGTTTTTTCTTTGCCTCCACCAACACAAGTGTCAATTCAAAATTTTTCACCTCACCTGTAATAATAACTTTCTAATTGTTTTCTGTCTCATTCCTGTTACATCAATATACTATATTATATTAGTCACATGCTATAGCCTCAAGGTAAGAACCTGTCTTAACAGACTGAGACTTGGCATCTGTTACACTAATGGATAGTCTTCAGAACCTCTCAAGGGGGGCCTTTGGGCATTTTTGCAAAATACCATGAGTAGGGTCGGGAAGCACAATTTGAGGGAAGTGTTCATGTCTTTATCAGGCTTTAATTGGGTTAAACAACACATAAAATATTAAGAACTTTTACTATATGGAAAATTCCAAAACTTCTTCCCATCATAATCACTCTCTATCCCATTGTGAGTTCTACGAAAGAATCCTTAAGAACACACACAGAACCACTGTAATAGTGGGCACAGCTTTAACTGGTATAATAAAAGGACCCTATGGTTCTTTTCCTACACACAACTAAAATTAATTCAACAAGGATTTCTTCAGCTCCTACCAGTTGCTATTCTAGGCACTGGAGATACACAGATAAAGCATACAAGATCTGCCTTCATGGGAGAGTTAACAAATGAGTAAAGAAAAAATAATTTGGATAGGTGTAGGTGCTATAAAGCCTGTTTTTGTTTTGTTTTGTTTTGTTTTTTTGCTTTTTTTTGTTTGTTTTTGTTTTGTTTTGTTTTGTTTTAGAAAGAGGGAGAAGGGGAGAGTACATGAGCTGGGGGAAGGAGCAGAGTGAGTGGGCAAGAATCTCAAGCAGACTCTGCACTGAGTTTGGAGCTGATGTGGGGCTTGATCTTAGAACTCTGAGATCATGACCTGAGCCAAAACCTGGATGACCTAGATGCTTAACCAACTGAGCCACCCAAATGCCCCCAAAGCATGTTATTTTAAAGATTTTTTTTTTTTTTAATTTTTCAGAGAGAGACAGGAAGAGAGGGAACACAAGCAGGGGGAGTGGGAGAGGGTAGAAGCAGGCTTCCCACTGGGCAGGGAGCCTGATGAGGGCCTCAATCCCAGGACCCTGGGATCATGACCTGAGCCAAATATAGACGCTTAATGACTGAGCAACCCAGGTGCCTCTAAAAGCACGTTATTTTAATTATTATTATCAACAATAATACCAATTTCCCTGACTTTTTTATTATGTTATATTAGTCAGTACATCATTAGTTTTTGATGTAGTGTTCCATGATTTGTTGTTTGCATATAACCCCCAGTGCTCCATGCAATCCCTGCCTGCCACCAGGCTCACCCATCCCCTCCCCCTTCTAAAACTCTCTATTTATTTCCCAGAATCCATAGTCTCTCATGATTCATCTCCCACTTCAATTTCTCTCCCTTCATTTTTCCCTTCTCCTAATGTTGTCTATGCTATTCCTTAAGTTCCACAAGTAAGTAAAACCATATGATAATTGACTTTCTCTGTTTCACTTATTCCACTTAGCATAATCTCCTCCAGTACCATCCATGTTGATGCAAAAGTTGGGTATTCATCCTTTCTGATGGAAGTGTAATATTCCATTGTATATATGGACCACATCTTCTTTATCTATTCATCTGTTGCAGGGCATCTTTCCACAGTTTGGCTGTTGGGAACATTGCTGTTATAAACATTGAGGTGCATATGGCTCTTCACTACATCTGTATCTTTGGGGCAAATATCCAGTAGTACAATTGCTGGGTCATATGGTATCTCTACTTTAAATTTTTTGAGGAACTGCCACACTGTTTTCCAAAGTGGCTGCACCAATTTGTATTCCCATCAACAGTGTAAGAGGGTTCCCCTTTCTCCACAATTTCTCCAACACTTGTGGTTTCTTGCTTTGTCAATTTTGGCCATTCGAACTGGTGTAAGGTGGTATCTCAATGTGGTTTTGATTTGAATTTCCCTGATTGCTAATGATGAACATTTTTTCATGTGTTTGTCAGCCATTTGTGTGTCTTCTTTGGAGAAGTGTCTGCTTATGTCTCCTTACCATTTTTTGACTTGATTTTCTGTTTTTTGGGTGTTGAGTGTAGAATGTTTTTCATAGATCTTGGTGATCAGCACTTTGTCTCTAGTGTCATTTGCAAATATCTTCTCCCATTCTGTGGGTTGCCTCTTTGTTTTGTTGACTGTTTTCCCTTGCCTTTAGAGACGTGTTTTGAAAGAGGTTGCTGTGGCCAAGGTTAAAGAGGTTACTCCTATGTTTTCTTCTAGGATTTTGATGGATTCCTGTCTCACATTGAGGTCATTCACCCATTTAGAGTTTAATATTTGTGTTTGGTATAAGATAATGGCCCAGTTTTATTCTTCTTTATATAGCTCTCTAATTTTCCCAGCACTATTTATTGAAGAGACTGTCTTTTTTCCATTGGATATTTTTTCTTGCTTTGTCGAAGATTATTTGGCCATAGAGTTGAGAGTCTACATCTGGGCTCTCTACTTTGTTCCCATTGGCCTATGTGTCTGTTTTTGTGCCAATACCATACTGTCCTGGTGATCACAGTTTTGTAACATAGCTTGAAATCATGTAACATGATACCCCCAGCTTTGTTTTTCTTTTTCAAAATTTCCTTGGTAATTTGGGATCTTTTCTCATTCCATACAAATTGGAAAATGCCATTGGTATTTTGCTTGGGGTGGTGTTGCAAGTATGGATTGCTTTGAGCAGCATAGTCATTTTAACGATGCTTATTCTTCCAATCCATGAGCATGGAATATTCTTCCATCTTTTTTTGTCTTCTTCAATTTCTTTCATGAGTGTTCTGTAGCTCCTAGAGTATAGATCCTTCATCACTTTGGTTAGGTTTATTCCAAAGTATCTTACGGTTTTTGGTGCTATTGTAAATGGAATTGATTCTCTAATTTCTCTTTCTACAGTTTCATTGTTAGTGTCTAAGAAAGCAACTGATTTCTGTGCATTGATTTTTGTATCCTGCCACATTACTGAATTGCTGTATGAGTTCTAGGAGTTTGGGTGTGGAGTCTTTTGGGTTTTCCGTATACAGTATTATGTCATCTGTGAAGAGAGAGAGTTTGACTTCTTCTTTGCCAGTTTGAACACCTTTTATTTATTTTTGTTGTCTGATTGTTGTTGCTAGGACTTCTAGTACTATGTTGAATGACAGTGGTGAGAGTGGGTGTCCTTGTTATGTTCTGATCTCAATGGGAATGCTCTCAGCTTTTCACCATTGAGAATGATATTCGCTGTGGGTTTTTCCACAGATGGATTTTATGAAGTTGAGGAATGTTCCCTTTATTCCTATACCCTGAAGAGTTTTAATCAGGAAAGGATGCTATATTTTGTCAAATGCTTTTTCTGTATCAATTGAGAGGACCATGTGGTTCTTGTCTCTTTTCTTACTGATGTGTTCTATCACATTGATTGATTTGCAAATGTTGAATCACCTTGAATGCCAGAGATAAATCCCACCTGGTAGTGATGGATAATCTTTTAATATACTGTTGGATCCTATTAGCCAGGATCTTGTTGAGAATTTTGGCCTCCATATTCATCAGGGATATTGGCTGAAATTCTGCTTTTTTGATGGGGTCTTTGTCTGGTTTTGGGATCAAGGTAATGCTGGCCTCATGGAAACAGTGGCCAGCTTTGAAACTGCTTTAGGAGAATAGGTATTACTTCTTCTTTGAATGTTTGGTAGAATTCCTCAGGAAATCTTCCAGCCCTGGACTCTTGTTTTTTGGGAGGTTTTTGATAATTACTTTAATCTTGTTACTGGTTATTGTCTATTCAGGTTGTCAGTTTTTTCCTGTTTCAGTCTCAGAAGTTTATAGGTTTCCAGGAATGCATCCATTTCTTCTAGGTTCCTTAACTTATTGGCATAAAGCTGTTTGTAATAATTTCTGATGAGTGTTTCTATTTCCTGGGAGTTAGTTGTGATCTCCCCCCCTTTCAGTCATAATTTTATTGACTTGGGCCCTTTCTCTTTTCTTCTGGGTAAGTCTGGCCAATGGTTTAGCGATCTTATTAATTCTTTCAAAGAACCAGCTTCTAGTTTCGTTAATGTGTTCTACTGTATTTCTGGTTTTTAATTAATTGATCTCTGCTCTAATCTTAATTATTTCCCTTCTTTATGGGGTAGGCTTAATTTGTTGTTGATTCTCCAGTTCTTGGAGGTGTAAAGATAATTTGTGTATTCAGGATTTTTCTGTTTTTTGGTTTTTGTTTTGTTTTGAGTGAGGCTTGGATGGCTATGTATTTCCCACTGAGGAATGCCTTTGCCATATCCCATAGGTTTTGGATCGCTGTGTCTTCATTGTTATTGGTTTCCATGAATTGATTAAGTTCTTTGATTTTTCTCATTGACCAAAACATTCTTGAGCAAGATGGTCTTTAGCTTCCAAGTGTCTGAATTCCTTCTTTTTCTTGTGGTTGAATTCCCGTTTCACAGCATTGTGGCCTGAGAATATGCAAGGAATAATCTCAATCTTTTGAATACCATTTGTTTATACTATGTGCTAGGTAATTGCTACTAGGTGTTCATAAACATGACCTCAATTAATCCTCAAGACAATATCTTGGTATTAATACCCTCACTTTACATATAAGGAAACTGAGGCTTAAAGTCATTATCTTCCTCTAAATAATATAGTTATTAAGTAGCAGAACAAAAATTTTGGTTTTCATTCATTAACCCAAATTGACCAAGTGCTTATTATATGTCCAGCTCTGTTCTAAGATACTAAGATATAGCTATGTATAAAACGAACAAAATGTCCTTGCCCACAAGGAAATAACACTTTTACAGCAGATAGGCAAACAATAAACAAAAAAGTAAGTATTAGATACATTATGTTGGATCATGGTAAGATCTATGAATGGCCTTAAGCTAGGAATGGCAGGGAAACATTCTCCCTTAGATCCTCCAGAAATGAACTAAGCTCTGCCAACACTTGATTTTAGCCCAGTGAGACCCCTGCAAGACTTTTAACCTATAGAGCTGTAAATTCATAAATTTGTGTGGTTTGAAGCTACCAAATTTGTAGTAATTTATTTAACAGCCATGGTACTATAATACTATGTCAAAATAGTTATGTCATGAAATAACAAAATACAAATGTGACAGATAATACCTATGGCATTATTGTAAATGCTGGAGAAGAGAATGGAGTTAAACCTCTAAAGACCGTATTTGACATAAAATATTGCATGCTTTAGTATTATCATCATTATCAAAACTTAGGGGCTTAAAACATATGGCATACATGTAAGGAGATATAAAATTTTCATGCCAAAGTAGAAGTCAAAGTGACTGGGGGAAAAAGAAAAAGAATAGAATATATATTGACATATAATAGTTATCAAATAAGAGGAAACTAAATGTTTTATTGGGCTAAATCTAAATTTAAAGGATTTTGAAAGCAAAATGCAAGCTAAAGGATAGATTAGCCTCTGCTACAGTATGTGTAAAAATAATGACATGTTGGAAGTATTGAGAGACCAGACTTGTGACAAAGTCATGACCAGGGAATTATCACAGGAATAAATAACCACCAAAAGTAAACCAAGGAGTCTGTGTTAATATAGAGGAGTGTCCACGGAATAATTCTCTGGCCAGATGTTAAGCTGTTGTGAAGGAATTTTGTATGTACGTCACTGGGTTTCACCATGGAGAAATTGAACAGGATGGGCTTAATAGCCCAGTTCTACCACTAGCTATGGTTTAGGCAAGTCACTTAGATTCATGTACCCTGTTTCATTTGAAAACATGAGGATGTTTGCTACAGGATCTCTAAGGTTCTTTTCCAGCTGTCAAATTGTATCTTTTCATTGCCTCCACAGTAGACATTTACTGTTACATTGCTATTGTCCTAATGTATGCAATATCAGGAACATTCATTTAAAATAATACACAATAATAAAAAATAAGCATCCTAGAAATAATGTTAATTTCTGTATGTCTTTATTTCCCTTCAAAAGTGTCCATGATACAAATCATTGAGAGGTGAGAATTTGTCATGGTGTTGTTAATACAAGTTGGAAAGATTTTCTTTTCTTTTTTTTTTTTTTGAAAGGACTTTTTTTTATAAACATATATTTTTATCCTCAGGGGTACAGGTCTGTGAATCACCAGGTTTACACACTTCACAGGACTCACCAAAGCACATACCCTCCCCAATGTCCATAATCCTACCCCCTTCTCCCAAACCCCCTCCCCCCAGCAACCCTCAGTTAGTTTTGTGAGATTAAGAGTCAATTATGGTTTGTCTCCCTCCCAATCCCTTCTTGTTTCATTGATTCTTCTCCTACCCACTTAAGCCCCCATGTTGCATCACCACTTCATCATATCAGGGAGATCATATGATAGTTGTCTTTCTCTGCTTGACTTATTTCACTAAGCATGATACGCTCTAGTTCCATCCATGTTGTCGCAAATGGCAAGATTTCATTTCTTTTGATGGCTACATAGTATTTCATTGTGTATATATACCACATCTTCTTCATCCATTCATCTGTTGATGGACATCTAGGTTCTTTCCATAGTTTGGCTATTGTGGACATTGCTGCTATAAACATTCGGGTGCATGTGCCCTTTTGGATCACTACGTTTGTATCTTTAGGGTAAATACCCAATAGTGCAATTGCTGGGTCATAGGGCAGTTCTATTTTCAACATTTTGAGGAACCTCCATGCTGTTTTCCAGAGTGGCTGCACCAGCTTGCATTCCCACCAACAGTGTAGGAGGGTTCCCCTTTCTCCGCATCCTCGCCAGCATCTGTCATTTCCTGACTTGTTGATTTTAGCCATTCTAACTGGTGTGAGGTGATATCTCATTGTGGTTTTGATTTGTATTTCCCTGATGCCGAGTGATATGGAGTACTTTTTCATGTGTCTGTTGGCCATCTGGATGTCTTTGCAGAAATGTCTGTTCATGTCCTCTGCCCATTTCTTGATTGGATTATTTGTTCTTTGGGTGTTGAGTTTGCTAAGTTCTTTATAGATTCTGGACACTAGTCCTTTATCTGATATGTCGTTTGCAAATATCTTCTCCCATTCTGTCAGTTGTCTTTTGATTTTGTTAACTGTTTCCTTTGCTGTGCAAAAGCTTTTGATCTTGATGAAATCCCAATAGTTCATTTTTGCCCTTGCTTCCCTTGCCTTTGGCGTTGTTCCTAGGAAGATGTTGCTGCGGCAGAGGTCGAAGAGGTTGCTGCCTGTGTTCTCCTCAAGGATTTTTATGGACTTCTTTCGCACATTGAGGACCTTCATCCATTTTGAGTCTATTTTTGTGTGTGGTGTAAGGAAATGGTCCAATTTCATTTTTCTGCATGTGGCTGTCCAATTTTCCCAGCACCATTTATTGAAGAGGCTGTCTTTTTTCCATTGGACATTCTTTCCTGCTTTGTCGAAGATTAGTTGACTGTAGAGTTGAGGGTCTATTTCTGGGCTCTCTATTCTATTCCATTGATCTATGTGTCTGTTTTTGTGCCAGTACCATGCTGTCTTGATGATGACAGCTTTGTAATAGAGCTTGAAGTCCGGAATTGTGATGCAACCAACGTTGGCTTTCTTTTTCAATATCCCTTTGGCTATTCGAGGTCTTTTCTGGTTCCATATAAATTTTAGAATTATTTGTTCCATTTCTTTGAAAAAGATGGATGGTACTTTGATAGGAATTGCATTAAATGTGTAGATTGCTTTAGGTAGCATAGACATTTTCACAATATTTATTCTTCCAATCAAGGAGCATGGAACATTTTTCCATTTCTTTGTGTCTTCCTCAATTTCTTTCATGAGTACTTTATAGTTTTCTGAGTATAGATTCTGTGCCTCTTTGGTTAGGTTTATTCCTAGGTATCTTATGGTTTTGGGTGCAATTGTAAATGGAATTGACTCCTTCATTTCTCTTTCTTCTGTCTTGCTGTTGGTGTAAAGAAATGCAACTGATTTCTGTGCATTGATTTTATATCCTGACACTTTACTGAATTCCTGTATAAGTTCTAGCAGTTTTGGAGTGGAGTCTTTTGGGTTTTCCACATATAGTATCATATCATCTGCGAAGAGTGATAATTTGACTTCTTCTTTGCTGATTTGAATGCCTTTAATTTCCTTTTGTTGTCTGATTGCTGAGGCTAGGACCTCTAGTACTATGTTGAATAGCAGTGGTGATAATGGACATCCCTGCCGTGTTCCTGACCTTAGCGGAAAAGCTTTCAGTTTTTCTCCATTGAGAATGATATTTGCAGTGGGTTTTTCATAGATGGCTTTGATGATATTGAGGTATGTGCCCTCTATCCCTACACTTTGAAGAGTTTTGATCAGGAAGGGATGTTGTACTTTGTCAAATGCTTTTTCAGCATCTATTGAGAGTATCATATGGTTCTTGTTCTTACTTTTATTGATGTGTTGTATCACATTGACTGATTTGCGGATGTTGAACCAACCTTGCAGCCCTGGAATAAATCCCACTTGGTCGTGGTGAATAATCCTTTTAATGTACTGCTGAATCCTATTGGCTAGTATTTTGTTGAGTATTTTCGCATCTGTGTTCATCAAGGATATAGCTCTCTTTTTTGGTGGGATCCTTGTCTGGTTTTGGGATCAAGGTGATGCTGGCCTCATAAAATGAGTTTGGAAGTTTTCCTTCCATTTCTATTTTTTGGAACAGTTTCAGGAGAATAGGAATTAGTTCTTCTTTAAATGTTTGGTAGAATTCCCCCGGGAAGCCGTCTGGCCCTGGGCTTTTTTTTGTTTGGAGATTTTTAATGACTGTTTCAATCTCCTTACTGATTATGGGTCTGTTCAGGCTTTCTACTTCTTCCTGGTTCAGTTGTGGTAGTTTATATGTTTCTAGGAATGCATCCATTTCTTCCAGATTGTCAATTTTTTTGGCGTAGAGTTGCTCATAGTATGTTCTTATAATAGTTCGTATTTCTTTGGTGTTAGTTGTGATCTCTCCTCTTTCATTCATGATTTTATTTATTTGGGTCATTTCTCTTTTCTTTTTGATAAGTCTGGCCAGGGGTTTATCAATTTTATTAATTCTTTCAAAGAACCAGCTCCTAGTTTCGTTGATTTGCTCTATTGTCTTTTTGGTTTCTGTTTCATTGATTTCTGCTCTGATCTTTATGATTTCTCTTCTCCTGCTTGGCTTAGGGTTTCTTTCTTGTTCTTTCTCCAGCTCCTTTAGGTGTAGGGTTAGGTTATGTACCTGAAACCTTTCTTGTTTCTTGAGAAAGGCTTGTACTGCTCTATATTTTCTTCTCAGGACTGCCTTTGTTGTGTCCCACAGATTTTGAACCGTTGTATTTTCATTATCATTTGTTTCCATGATTTTTTTCAATTCTTCTTTAATTTCCCGGTTGACCCATTCATTCTTTAGAAGGATGCTGTTTAGTCTCCATGTATTTGGGTTCTTTCCAAACTTCCTTTTGTGGTTGAGTTCTAGCTTTAGAGCATTGTGGTCTGAAAATATGCAGGGAATGATCCCAATCTTTTGATACCGATTGAGTTCTGATTTAGGACCGAGGATGTGCTCTATTCTGGAGAATGTTCCATGTGCACTAGAGAAGAATGTGTATTCTGTTGCTTTGGGATGAAATGTTCTGAATATATCTGTGATGTCCATCTGGTCCAGTGTGTCGTTTAAGGCCTTTATTTCCTTGCTGATCTTTTGCTTGGATGATCTGTCCATTTCAGTGGGGGGAGTGTTAAAGTCCCCTACTATTATTGTATTATTGTTGATGTGTTTCTTTGATTTTGTTATTAATTGGTTTATATAGTTGGCTGCTCCCACGTTGGGGGCATAGATATTTAAAATTGTTAAATCTTCTTGTTGGACAGAACCTTTGAGTATGATATAGTGTCCTTCCTCATCTTTTACTCTAATCTTTGGCTTAAAATCTAATTGATCTGATATAAGGATTGCCACTCCTGCTTTCTTCTGATGTCCATTAGCATGGTAAATTCTTTTCCACCCCCTCACTTTAAATCTGGAGGTGTCTTCGGGCTTAAAATGTGTTTCTTGGAGGCAACATATAGATGGGTTTTGTTTTTTTATCCATTCTGATACCCTGTGTCTTTTGACAGGGGCATTTAGCCCATTCACATTCAGGGTAACTATTGAGAGATATGAATTTAGTGCCATTGTATTGCCTGTAAGGGGACTGTTACTGTATATGGTCTCTGTTCCTTTCTGATCTACCACTTGTAGGCTCTCTCTTTGCTTAGAGGACCCCTTTCAATATTTCCTGTAGAGCTGGTTTGGTGTTTGCAAATTCTTTCAGTTTTTGTTTGTCCTGGAAGCTTTGAATCTCTCCTTCTATTTTCAATGATAGCTTAGCTGGATATAGTATTCATGGCTGCATGTTTTTCTCATTTAGTGCTCTGAAAATATCATGCCAGCTCTTTCTGGCCTGCCAGGTCTCTGTGGATAAGTCAGCTGCCAATCTAATATTTTTACCATTGTATTTTACAGACTTCTTTTCCCGGGCTGCTTTCAGGATTTTCTCTTTGTCACTGAGACTTGTAAATTTTACTATTAGGTGATGGGGTGTGGGCCTATTCTTATTGATTTTGAGGGGCATTCTCTGAACCTCCTGAATTTTGATGCTCGTTCCCTTTGCCATATTGGGGAAATTCTCCCCAATAATTCTCTCCAGTATACCTTCTGCTCCCCTCTCTCTTTCTTCTTCTTCTGGAATCCCAATTATTCTAATGTTGTTTCGTCTTATGGTGTCACTTATCTCTCGAATTCTCCCCTCGTGGTCCAGTAGCTGTTTGTCCCTCTTTTGCTCAGCTTCTTTATTCTCTGTCATTTGGTCTTCTATATCATTAATTCTTTCTTCTGCCTCATTTATCCTAGCTGTGAGAGCCTCCATTTTTGATTGCACCTCATTAATAGCTTTTTTGATTTCAACTTGGTTAGATTTTAATTCTTTTATTTCTCCAGAAAGGGCTTTTATATCTCTCGAGAGGGTTTCTCTAATATCTTCCATGCCTTTTTCGAGCCCGGCTAGAACCTTGAGAATTGTCATTCTGAACTCTAGATCTGACATATTACCAATGTCTGTATTGATTAGGTCCCTAGCCTTCGGTACTGCCTCTTGTTCTTTTTTTTGTGTTGAATTTTTCTGTCTTGTCATTTGTCCAGATAAGAGTATATGAAGGAGCAAGTAAAATACTAAAAGGGTGGCAACAACCCCAGGAAAATATGCTTTAACCAAATTAGAAGAGAACCCAAATCGTGAGGGGGTAGAAAGGGGATAAAAAGAGGTTCAAAAAGGAAGAAAGAAAAAAAAAAGAAAAAAGAAAAAAAAAGAAAAGAATTAAAAAAAGAAAACAAAAAAGAAAAATATAAAAAAGAAAAAATATATATATTAGATAAACTAGTTAAAAAACGTTAAAAAAGAAAAAGGTAAAAGTTAAAAAAAAATTTAACCAGAAGGCGAGAAAAAAAAAATGAAAAAGAAAAAAATTAAATTAACTGCAAGGCTAAAAAAAATCACAGGTAAAAAGCCAAGAGTCTGTGCTTTGCTTTCTCCTCCTCTGGAATTCTGCTGCTCTCCTTGGTATTGAAACTGCACTCCTTGGTAGGTGAACTTGGTCTGGGCTGGATTTCTTGTTGATCTTCTGGGGGAGGGGCCTGTTGTAGTGATTCTCAAGTGTCTTTGCCCCAGGCAGAATTGCACCGCCCTTAGCAGGGGCCGGGGTGAGTAATCCACTCGGGTTTGCTTTCAGGAGCTTTTGTTCCCTGAGCGCTTTCCGTAGGGTTCCGGAGGATGGGAATACAAATGGCGGCCTCCTGGTCTCCGGCCCGGAGGAGCCGCGAGCCCAGGGCCCCACTCCTCAGTGCGCCCTCAGAGAACAGTGCCCAGTTACTCCCGTCTGCCTGACCTCCGGCCACGCTCTGAGCTCACCGAGCCTGCGACCGGTTCAAGGTAACACCGAGCTGTGAGCTTACTGTCGGCTCTGTCTCTGTAGCCGGCTTTCCTGTTCCAATACCCGCAAGCTCTGCGACACTCAGACACCCCCGATCCTTCTGTGACTCTGCGGGACCTGAGGCCACGCTGACCCCGCGTGGGCTTCGCCCCAGTATAGCCTCTGGAGCGATGTCCCTCAGCGGAACAGACTTTTAAAAGTCCTGATTTTGCTCCGCCGCTTGCCGGGAGCCGGCCCCTCCCCTTGGGGTCTATCTTCCCGTCGCTTTGGATTCACTTCTCCGCTGGTCCTACCTTTCAGAAAGTGGTTGTTTTTCTGTTTCCAGAATTGCTGTTCTTCTTCTCTTCGATCTGCCGATGGATTTTCAGGTGTTTGCAATCTTTAGATAAGCTATCTAGCTGATCTCCGGCTAGCTGAAGTAGTCTCAGCCTGCTACTTCTCCGCCATCTTGACTCTGCCCCCAAGATTTGCTTTTCTTAAGACAGCAAGTCCTTTTTATTTTTGAGTTCTTTTCGTCTTTCCAAATGAAGCAATTTGGAAGGGTCAGTATCTATGTATGAGGGTAGCTAGATTAAAATTACTTGTTTGCAAGACATTTTCACCCATAGAAACCATTGCCACGTAGCATAGGAGCAAGCAATTCAGTAGTCAGTATATCTACAAAATGCTGGGAAATTGTAATCAGCGTGATTTTGAAGCAATTGTGTTTCATTACTTTTTAAAGTGTTTGGGATTAAAAACACTTCACCAGGCTAAGTAATGATGATGGGGGAGGGTAGCAAGGGGAGGAGATTTATATTGTGTTTTCTTTGTGGACAGAGAACACATTCTTCATTTTTGTCACACTAGTAAATCACAGCTGTGCAGAATTTATTAATGTATTCTTTTGAGACAAGCAAAAAGCCGCCAAAGGAAATCAACGACTTGTTCTCCTCACACCCAGAGAACATGTTGAGAAACATATCTATCAGTGACTTTAGTTTTGACCTGTGGAATAACTTCTCTAAGAAAAACAAATTAATTCAATGACTATCTACTTAATCTTTGACCTTATTTTATAAGAGATTTTTCCATATGATATGCTGAGCTGTCTCAATTAAATCAGTGTGTCCCCTGAGATAGGTGTGAAAGGACAATAAATATTATATTGCACAATATATTTAATAGCCATTATATACCAAAAATTACTTAAAGTTTGTATAGTACAAATAGCATTCATTAATATCAGAAAACGTTTTATAAAATAATGGATTAAAGCAGTTAGAAATACTGAATAATAACTACTATTTTGAACTAGTTTGTTCCAGTTGTAAATGTTAAATTGAGGCTTGATGAATGTTCCAGTTGTTCCAGTTGTAAATTTTCCAGTTGTAAATGTTAAATTGAGGCGTGATGAATATGGGTGTGTGTGTGTGTGTGTGTGTACCCATATACAGCAGGGGTGGTTTCCTAGAGGCCAGGAGTCAGTTACTACATAGGTTGCTGCTGGAATTGTCCTTTTATCCTCCTGTTGTCGTTGGCCATTGTTTGTACCACTTCCTACTCTTTTTCCACCATCACTTGTTATCAAAGACATGGTCTTCTCCCTGACAAATGCTACTAGAGACCTAGGGCACAGAGATTTAGGCAGCAGTCATTACCTTCCAAGAATGAGACCATGAGTTCTGCACAGGGTTGCTCATGAAGACTCAGTCCCTTTCTGTAGCACCCAGGAACACCTTTCCCTGTCTAGAGCCTCAAGACTTTTTTTTTTTTAAACTAACATATAATATATTATTTGTTTCAGAGGTACAGGTCTGTGAATCATCAGTCTTACACAATTCACAGCACCTACCATAGCACATACCCTCCCCAATGTCCATAACCCAGCCAC
The DNA here is from genome assembly GCF_022355385.1 of Mustela nigripes. Taxonomy (NCBI): domain Eukaryota; kingdom Metazoa; phylum Chordata; class Mammalia; order Carnivora; family Mustelidae; genus Mustela; species Mustela nigripes. The sequence goes on along the minus strand of NC_081557.1, from coordinate 153,931,454 downwards.
CCCACCCTCCCACCCATCTTCCCTCCAGCATCCCTCAATTCACTTCCTGAGGTTAAGAGTCACTTACAGTTTGTTTCCCTCTCCAGTCCCATCTTTCCCTCCCTTCCGCCCACAGCCCCTCCCCTGCCTCTCAAATTCCTCATATCTTACCTTACTATTGAGAACTTAGAAAACACACTGCTGAGAACTAAGATAATGAGTACAATTAGAACTAGTAGAAAAACCTGGATCTCGAGAATGGACTTAGTATTTCTTGGTTAGCTAGGTATTACTGATAATGCAGTTACAATGTCATGACATGATAAGACAGACTTTATGAACTTGTATTGGGAACTCAAAAATATCCTTAATGTAATTTCTGTAGTGGAAATAAGGTCATTGTTTCAGCAAATGACTTACAAACACAGTTTTGGAGGAGACACATGTATAATTGAGGAGACAGTGCCCTAAGCAATAATGTTCTCTTCCTGTTATAATCATAAGTCACAATTAGTTTTTTTATATACCCTCACATGGTATTGGTTCCTTTCAGCCCAATTTAGTTGTAGTATTGCAGATGTTACTTTTCTATTAACTTATCAAAGTTCTTCATCAAATTTTATATGTAGTATATTGACCATGAGAGTTTTATAAGAATATTTAGCATAATGAATACATTGTGAAATTATATAAAATCTAAATTATTGTTATATTAAATAAAACATTGTTAATCAGCCCCGTCTTTATTCATTTGAGATAATTTTTGGCACTTATTTTGAATATTCAAGGAAGGGAATATATTTTTAGCAGAAATCTTACATACCTCCTACATAGAAATGAAGCATTTACTGAAAACAACTATGAGACAAAATGTTTCTGAGTGTGTACTACACAATTCCTATAACATTTTCTCTTTTGTAATGATATTTGCCTTTACAAAAAAAAAATCGTGTTGGCTTACAATATATTTTAAAAGTAAGCAGTGTTTTGGTTTTGATAAAAAAATAAAAAGATAAGTTTTTGCACACATAAGTAAGGTCTTCTTTGTAATCTAAGTTATGCTACTGGACAACTGAAAAGAATGTTTAATGTTCTCATTAAAATGTTCTCAAGTCTAAAATATTTTACAATCAAGGAAACAAGAGAAGAAAGATTTTTATTTCAATCTGAATGAAGAATTCAGTTTTGTGTGCTTTATCCTGCTATTTAGGAAGGTAACAAAATGCTGGTCATCAAAGATAACTATAAATCTAGGTATCCAGCTCTGATTTTTCAGAGCTCTCAGATATCCTTTTCAATTCAGACAGACTTTTGAGAGAAATATGTGTTCATATTAGATAGTCTTGGGGGGATGTTTTTACTATTAACTTGTAAAAATGTTAATTGCTAACAATTTCTTTCATGTAGCACTGTATTAAAAATTAATTAATTCATCCATCTTCCCTTATTCTTCCTGTTTTTCCTTCTTTTTCTTCCTTCCCTCACTTGGTATAGAGACAAGCAAATGAGGTCTGAGCAAGCCTGAGGAAGGGGGTGTCAGACAGAGGTCAGCTGCTGTGTGCCCAGAGCCAAAGAAGTAGGAAAGGGAAAGGAGAGATGTAGAGAAGGTTGTTGAAAAAGGCAACCAGGTTATAACATTTGTCACACTGGACAAATAACTGAACAAACAGTTAGTACATAATACTTTCAACATACTCTAGCTGGAATGGTAGTGTTGTATCAGTGTTGACTTACTGGTTGCGGAAGTTGTATAATGTCAGTTGCATTATGTCTTTTCATTTGGGAGAGGTACTTATTGGAGTATTTAGAGTAATACATTACTGTGCTGGAAAAAATACATGTTTATGTTGGGGAAAAAATCTGCATTGCATGCCATGTGTAGATACAGACAGATATAGTTGTACGTATACATCTACATATATGTATGATTCATATACATAGATAAACATCTATATGGTGGGTAGGGAGAGCAAACGAAGGTAAAATGCTAAGAATTAGGGATTCCAGATAAAAGGGGTGCTGGGATTTTTGTACGGTTTTGACACTTTTCTGGAGGTTTGAATATATTTTGAGTTTTTAAAAATGAATTTGCTTTAAAGATGAATTTGTTTTTAGGAAACAAAGAAGAATTAATTTAATTCAGTGAATACCTACTGAACACCTGTATATTAAAAACCAGAAGATGGGGCGCCTGGGTGGCTCAGTGGGTTAAGCCGCTGCCTTCGGCTCAGGTCATGGTCTCAGGGTCCTGGGATCGAGTCCCGCATCGGGCTCTCTGCTCAGCAGGGAGCCTGCTTCCTCCTCTCTCTCTCTGCCTGCCTCTCTGCCTACTTGTAATCTCTCTCTGTCAAATAAATAAAATAAAATCTTTAAAAAAAAATAAAAAAATAAAAACCAGAAGATGAATTTTTATAAAAATAGTAAAAAAATAATGCAAGTTTATTTCTCATTTGCATAGATCTGTGGTATAGATTTTGGGCTGGTGGGTGAGTTTCCTCCATGGAGTAATTGAGGAACCCAAATGATTCCCATTTTACAGGTGTGGCATCTTCTAAGGGGGCATATGTCTTCTCAGTTTGAGGTAATATACATTATTTCCTCTCTTCTTCCATTGGATATTGGCCACAATTAATTATTTCCAGAGAGACTGGAAAGTGCAGTAGATAGCTACGTGTCCTGATAAAGGAGAGAAAACATTTGGGTGGATAGCTAGCAAACACTGACACAGCCTATTTTTAAGCATTGTTTGTGGTTAGATGCTAACTAAAGGTGTTTTTTTTTTTTTTTTTTCCCCTTCAGCAAACATATATTGGACAAATTTTCTTTGGTGGAGCTAAACTAAGTGAAGGGGATATTCAAATTTTATAAGCAGACGTAGTCACTTCTGTCAGTGAGATCAGAAAGGAGGAATATGTGTAATATAATCATACTGACATAGGGCTTGTATCACTTAAGTAAAATGAATATTTGTGAGTACAATTTTTAGCAGTTAAGTTTCTGTGGGATGGTTTAAAGTCATCTTTGAATACTACTGTGTTAAGGAGAAGATGTTTTGGGTTTGCAAGTTAATAATTATAATTAAAAACAGTTCTTAATTTTTTAGTGTTTTCTAGGTTTAAACATGTTTATACCTGCTAACATTCAGGGGATAGAGATTGTGTTTCTACAGTCATGACAAGAATATAACATGTTAGTAATGCATGTACTACTTTTGTTATAAACAACTAAATCATGTTAACTGCTTTGGACTGAATTGACCATTAAGTTTGATCTGGTTAAGTGTGTAGACATGACTAAAATGTGGAGTACCCATCAGTGTTGCAAGTTTACTCTCTCTCTCTCACCCAAATGCTCCTAAAATTTTTATTAGTGAATGTACTTTGGAGATCAGACACCCTCTTGGCTAGATCATCACCTTCGTAACAAATTTATATGCTATTCTCACTGAAATATTTTTAAACATTGCCCTACTGGGAGTTTTCTCAAGTAATTAATATACAGTTTTTGTACCAGCTTAAACTTGGCTTCTTGGAAATAATTCACTCTTAGCAGAATCTGGTGCTGTAAGAACATTGAAAGCTTCTGTAGATGTTAACTCAGGACTTTCTCTTATTTGTTATCTCTAAGTTAGCTCTTCTCTGTCATTTCTCTGATTTTCCTAAAGGAATCCAAAGTAGTATTCTGGGAAGCAGAATTTATTTATGAAGGAAAATCAGGTGAAGTACTAACTTTGACTTATCTCTAACCTTCTAATAAACTTCATTTTAAGACCCTTTAAAGCGTCATTAGTTATGATATGAATGGGAATCTCTGAATTCAGTTTTTAGATCCTACCAGAGTACCATACCATATTGTGGCTGCTCATGGAGATAAACAACTTAAAAATATGTCTATTTTTTTCTAGCTTTGTTCAGATATGATTGACAAAATTGCACATAAATTGATCAACTAAGGTGTGTAATGTAATAATTCAATATACACATGTATTGTGAAGTGATTTCCACAGTCAAATTAATTAACACATTTGTCACCGCACATAGTTTCCATTTTCTTTTTTTATACTTGTGAGAACACAAGTATATAATACAATGTTGACACAATACTAATAATACAGTATAATTAACTCTACTCACCATGTTGTACATGAGATTCCTAGAACTTACTCATCCTGTAACTGAAAGTTTGTACCTTTTTACCAACATCTCCCCTATTTCACCAGACCCTGCCAACCACTATTCTACTCTCTAGTTCTGCGAGTTCCACATTTTTAGATTCCACATATACTTCACTTAGCTTAATGTCCTCCAGATTCAACCATGTGGCCACAAATGGTAGGCTTTCTTCCTTCCCCATGACTGAATAATAATCCATGATACATACACACATACATTCACAAACACACACATTTTCTTCATTTATTCATTCATTAATGGGCACAGGTTTTATGCATATTATTGCAGTAGTGTTGCAATGAACATGACACTACAGATATGTCTTTGAGGTACGGTTTTTATTTCCTTTGGATATATATACAGAAGTGGGATTTCTAGATCGTTTGGTAGTTTTATTTTTAGTTTTTGGAGTAGCCTCCATACTCTTTTCCATAACACTTGCACCAATTTGCATTTCCATCAACAATATACAAGTTCTCTCTTCTCCACACCTTCACCAACACTTATAATATCATCTTTTTCATAATAGATCTCCAAACAGGTGTAAGGTGGTACCTCATTGTGGTTTTGAGTTGCATTTTTCTGATAATTAGTGATGTTGAGTACTTTTTCATGTACCTGAGCCATGAGTATGTCTTCTTTGGGAAAAAAAAAAAAAAAGTTTATTCAGGTCCTTTGCCCATTTTTTAATTGGGTTATTTAGGTTTCATTTTTGGGTTTTTTTGTGGGTTTTTTAAAATTTGTTTGTTTTTGCTTTTGAGTTATATGAAGTTTTTTAAAAAATATATTTTGGATATTAACCCTTATTGGGTATATGGTTTGAAAATATTTTCTTCCATGCCTTAAGTTGCCTTTTCAATTTGTTGATTCCTTCCTTTGTTATACAGAAACTTTTTAGTTTGATGTATTTCCACTTGTTTAGTTTTGTTTTTGTTGCTTGTTTTAGTGTCATAGCTAAAAAATCATTGCCTAAACCAGTATCAGGGAATTTTTTACTATATTTTTTTTCTAGGAGTCTTCCAGTTTAAGTCTTGTGTTTAAGTCTTTAATCTGTTTCAAGTTTATTTGTAAATTATATAAGTAGAGTTCCAGTTTTATTCTTTTACATGTGGATATTCATTTTCCCCAAAACCCTATTAAAAAGACTGTTCTTTCCCCATTGTGTGCTCTTTGGGCCTTTGTGAAAGAGTATTTGATCATAATGTGTGGGCTTATTTCTGAGCTCTTTATTCTGTTTTATTCATCTACATGTCTATTTTTATTTTGGTACCATACTGCTTTGAATGTCATAGCTTTCTAATATACTGTGAAACCAGAAATGTGTCTCCAGCTTTATTCTTTCTCAAGATTGCTTTGACTATTTGGGGTCTCTTGTGGTTCCCTATAAGTTTTTGCATTATGCTTTCAATTTTCTGAAAATCTAATTGGAATTTTGGTAAGAATTGCACAAAAGCTGTAGATTACTTTGGGTAGTATGGGTATTTTGACAATATTAATTCTTTCAATCTATGAACACAGACCAGCTTTCATTTATTTGTATCTTCTTTAATTTCTTTCATTAGAGTCTTATAGTAATTAGTGTATAAATCTTTCACTCTTTGGTTGTATTTATTCCTAAATGTTTTATTCTTTTTTATTCTGCTGTAAATGGAATAATTTTCTTAATCTCTTTTTGGATAGTTTTTTGATAGTGTACAGAAACACGACTGATTTTTGTATGTTAATTTTTTTGTATCCTGCAACTCCGCTGAATGTGTTTATTAATTCTTAAAGTTTTGGTGGCATTTTTAGTTTTTTTTATATATAAAATAATGTCATCTGCAAACAAAGGCAGTTTATCTTCTTTTTAGTTTGGATAACTTTAATTTATTTTCCTTGCCTAACTGCTCTGACTAGGGATTCTAGTCCTAGGTTTAATAGAAGAGTGGACATACTTGTCTTTTTCCTGATCTTAGGGTAAAGACTCAACTTTTCATCACTAAGTATGATATTAGCTGTGGACTTGTCATATAAGATCTTCATTATGTTGAGGCACGTTTCTTCTATACCTTGAAAAATATATTTAATATGAAGTATATTTTCTAGCCCATAACAACCTATTGTTGGCTGTGCTATAACTTATTCATTTAATTTGTAACCTTTAATAGATAACCATTCTTTTCATTTAAAAAAAGAGTAATTTTGTGCTGAGTGAAGTAAGTCAAGCAGAGAGAGTCAATTATCATATGGTTTCACTTGTAGAGCATAAGGAATAACACGGAGGACATTGGGTGAAGGAGAGGAGAAAGGAATTAGGGGAAATCAAAGGGGGAGATGAACCATGAGAAACTGTGAACTCTGAGAACAAACTCGGGGTTTTGGAGGGGTGGGGGATGGAGGTTGGGAGAGCCTGGTGGTGGGTATTAAGGAGGGCACGTATTGCATGGAGCACTGGGTGTGGTGCATAAACAATGAATCTTGGACACTGACAAAATAAAATAAAATTTAAAAAGAATAATTTTAATCACATTATACATAAACTTACATCCAAAAAATAACTGGGAAAACCATCAGTCCTACGGTTATACTATGGAATAGTGTTATAATATTATATATTACCAATAATGTTTTGATAAACATCCTTACATTTAAATCTTTGTTTATATCTTCATCAATTATTTAAGAAAGATTGGAGAAATAAATACTGAAGATGCATGCCTGCTGCTCAAAATATTGAAAACTTTTGATGTACAATAAATACATCATATTTAGTGAATATTTCTCATGTTTAAATTTATTCACCTCCTTGCTTTTGAAATGGTTCCCTGAACAAACACATAAAAAGTCACTAAAAAGTTAGCAGAATTTTACAGAGTCCTATAATTGAGTATGTCTTCTGATGTCAATATAGGTAGCTGATCCTGTAGAGATACTTTAGGAAATACATTCAGTATGACATAATTTAAGAGCTCTGTGACTTTGTGTAATTTCCCACCACTGAACTTTTTGTGTAATAAGAGAATGATATTATCTACCTAGCAGTGTTATGTGAAAATCAAAGAATATACATGTGAAAGTGCTTTACAAGTAGTAAAACAATATATATATATATTTATAACTGTCATTAATGTTTGATAGATAAAATTGTCAGCTTCACTGAATGATCTTTAATTTCAATTTCTGGTTATTACTGGTTCTCTTCTAACATTTCCTAAGATTAATAAATAAGACATTTCTCTTTAATATATTGACCACTGTCTTTCAATGAACATACTGGGTATGTTTTTGCAGTAATGTCAGAACATAGTGAAATTTTAAAGCTCTTTATAGAGGAAAAATTTATGAACAAGATTAAAATGAACAAATGCACTTCTATGAAACATGTCCAAAACCACTTAATCTCTAAGAGGGATCAATTTTAAGAAAAATCTGACCTATATTTCATGGACATTTCAAAATAAACCTAGCTTATATGGTACAATTTTAAGGAAAGGGAAGAAAAAAATCCAAGAATCTCTGGAATCCTGCCGAAAGTATAATTTGTCATTTTATCCCACCTTCTGGATGCAGTTGATTGGCTTATATGATGATAGGGGCATAGTGGAACCAGAAGAAACCAGAAAATTCAGTCTTCTTGCTCCTTAAAATCAGCATGTTTTGTTATTAGCAATAAAATTCTGCCACTCCATGCTGCAAACCTATATTATATGATTTGTGGAACTAACCTCTTTTATGTTGCTAGACTTCCACATTCTCTGCCTTCACTAACTTAGAAGAGTAAACATTTCTATGTAAATATTGGTTGATAGTCCCATTCCATATTTCTAAAAAATAGTTCAATTAAGGTGAATTTATACATACAGACTAAAATGACTAAATGTCATATGTTTCAATGAAAATATATTGTTACCTTAAAAGAAAATGGTTAAATTCTTAAATCTTATATTTTGTAGTCAAGTAAATTGATCAGTCCTAAAAGAATTTTTAAGATTTGTTCAGCTTCCACTAACTTGGGAAGGAATAACCGAAGATAAATTTTAGGAAAGACATCTCTTCATATATGTGGAAGTTTTATGTTCAGTAAGTACTACCCTAGATATTACATAAACACATATTAAATTCCTGATACTCTTGAAAAGCTTGCACAATTTCAGATGTACCTGTGGCTGTAGAATCTCCAGTCTTACCATGGAATTGTCATCATAGGCCCTCCATCTTTCTTATGGAAGAAGTGCATAGGCCCTCATCTTCCCATACATTTTTAGACCTGGACTAATCAGCTGATCTGCTCAAGGTCCCCAAGCTAGAAGGTAGTAGTAGCATGAGCATAGAATAAGTACTGCTTTCCTAAGTGCTACAGTCTTCTCACTACTAAGCCCTTACTGTTTTAAAAAGTACTGAAGATTCTGAGGTGCCTGGGTGGCTCAGTTGTTTGTCTACCTTCAGCTCAGGTCATGATCTCATGGCTCTGGGATTGAGGTCCATGTCAGGCTCTCTGCTCAGCTAGAAGCCTGCTTCTCCCTGTCATTCTGCCTGTTTATACTCTCTCTCTGTCAAATAAATAAATAAAATATCTTAAAAAAATAAAAGGATGAAGATTCTCTCTGCTATTAATATCTTTTCCTTGATGTGTTTCATTATTTTTGTTAATTTGTTTCATATTTTTAAGCAATCAAGATACAACCCCTTGTTCCCTATTCCCAACACATTTTAGAAGGAACTTAAAATGTATATGTGTGTGTGTGTATGTATATGTATATATATACACATATGTATATATATGTGTATGTGTGTATATATATGTGTATATATACACACATAAGTAAAATCATCCTTCCTCCTTTATCTGCAAGATGATTTATAGTGATGGTATCCAAAATAAATGTTTCTCTCCAAGGCAGGGTTTCTTGGCTCATAATAGAAATTTTATATATCATCAAGTATACGAAAATTTTCTTCAGCAAGGAATTTTCATATTCCTCCTCACCTTATTATAGCAATCTGAGCATTGTGGTCCTATGTTCCCCTCGTGCCTGTATTTCAGTCTTTTTATTCACTTATCCATTTATTCCTTTAGCTGATAATTGTTGACTGCTACTGAGTTGTCCTTGGATTTAGTTTCTGCCATTTTGTCACAGAGAAATATGGGAGAAGCCACAGCATACTCTTTTCCTTTAGTATATTTACTTCCATCTTGTCTAGCCCTGACTCTGGTCTCTGTTATATTTCAAGTTTCTTGTTGTTTAAAATTATTTCTGCACCATAGGTTATTTTCATGGTCACTTTGTTTCTTCACTTATAAAAATGACTCAGAAAAATCACCCAAAGATTACTATACGTTACAGACTATATGGCTATAATACCATTTCAAATTTAGAGTTTAAAGTGATTTTTTGTTTGTTTGTTTGTTTGTTTTGAGAGAGAGAGAGAGAGAGGTGGGATGAGGGGCAGAGGGAGAGAGAGAATCTTTTTTTTTAAAGGTTTTATTTATTTTAGAGAGAGCACATGATTGGGGGAGGGGCAAAGGGAAAGGGAAAGAGAATCTCAGGACGATTCCCTGCTAACCATGGAGGCTGACTTTGGGCTTGATCCCAGGACCCTGAGACCACGACCCAAGCTGAAATCAAGAGTTGGATGCTTAACTGACTGAGCCACCCAGGTGCCCTGAGAGAGAATCTTAAACGGGCTTCCTGTCCAGCATGGAGCCCAATGTGGGGCTCCATCTCATGAACCTGAGATCATGACCTGGGCCAAAATCAAGAGTTGGATGCTTAATTGACTGAGCCACCCAGGCACTCCTATAGTTTAAATGCTTTAAATACAGACATTGAAAAATGATATAGATCTCATATAAAATAATAAAAGAAGTTCTTATTGCTAAACTCCCTGTTTTGCTGGTCAATAATTAAAAGAAAAAAAATAACTTTGACCCATCAAAAATGTACATGTAAAAATTAGGAAGGAATGTATATTTTTTCAAGTTACCGCTCTAAAAAAAATTAAATGAAAGAACAGAAGTTTGACCTTGAAAATTAATCACAAATCCAATCTATTTGCCTTTCCTATTCCCTGGTAGGGTGTATTGAATAACTGGAATCTGGAACTACTCTTCTCATTCTTAAAGGCTTTTTACCCTTCTATTGATAACTGGAATAAACAATTTTCATCTTACCTGATTCTTTCAATATCATAGTGATGGGTCTTTAATGTACCCTTTGGTTAGCAGATAATAATTTAACCACTGATGGAAGTGGGCAATTAGTCCAAGGGCAATTAGGATTAAGACTAGGATTCTACGGAATGAAATAATTCTAGAGAAATTTGTATTTAAGTCATTAATATAACATAACATGTTTGCTCATGCATCCGGAAACAATTCCATATGGATGCTTTTATTCACAAAGAAGTAACCGCATGGAATCCGACCGTTGCTCCAGAGACCAGCAGCAACAGTTCGTTTCTAAAGGTGTAGAAAGAAATTTAAAAAAATCTTTTTTAAGTGTTGGTTCAGCTAAAGCAGGATATTTCAGTTGGTAATACCTATTGAAATTAAAGCAAGTTCAGCATGTAGGTCATTAACCTTGGGTTTGTTCTTTATTGTCATGATCTTTAACCATCTGTTCTCAAATCTTAAGGCTTTTTTTTTTTTTTCTATGCTAGATTATGTTCATTCTCATAGTACTGGAATGTTTTCACCATGTTTAAAGACAAGAAAACTAAAAGTAATACAATACACATCATTATTTTTAAAGATGAATTCCTAATGAAATACTCACTTCTGAGACTAAGAAAGGACTCAAGTGACACCTATGCTACTTGAGGGACTAGTCCTACGTGTTTTCTGGCTGTTTTTTTGTCCGTCTGTTTGTTTGTTTTTTTTAACATGTATCTGAAAGAAAAATTGGAAAGTCAGGTATTTAACTATATTTGCTTTGAGAATATGTTTATAAGATAAATATTAGGAAATGTTTTCCTTTAATGTTCTTGTTTAGGAATAAGGTATAAAGAATATTTAAAATACCTAGGACCAGTGTATAAGGGTAAAGAAAAGAAAAGTTAGGTGCCAGTGCCATTAGGTGAAGCACTGCACTATTGTCTTAATACAAAGTCATATAGCTGAGAATATAAGAGGACCTCTTTTTTTTTTTTTTTAAAGATTTTATTTATTTGTCAGAGAGAGAGAGGGAGCGAGAGTGAGCACAGGCAGACAGAGTGGCAGGCAGAGACAGAGGGAGAAGCAGGCTCCCTGCTGAGCAAGGAGCCCAATGTGGGACTTAATCCCAGGACGCTGGGATCATGACCTGAGCTGAAGGCAGCTGCTTAACTAACTGAGCCACCCAGGTGTCCCTAAGAGGACCTCTTTTTAAGGTTTAAGTATCAGCTACAATCTGGATTCTATATTCACTGGGATATATAATTTGTTTTTTCCATGGATGGTATTGAATGATATTCTGATATGTACCTCTCTTGTGGCCACAGCTTTACTGCAATGTAGTTAGTCATTCTTAGAGATGTTCTCTCCATGTGTGAAAGAGAGATACCTGGTGTGAAGCTATGGTTCTAGAAAGGCTTTGACTATGAACAGAGTGCTAAGCAGGAAACCAAAAGAATTCCTGTTGCATTTTTACAGGTTAAACGTAAGATATTATTTTCATATATATATATATATATGTATATATATATATATGATATTATTTTCCTATATTTTCCTATAAGATATTATTTATGCAAATATTGTTACAAACTACAACTAGTTGATCAATTAACTGATTTTTTTTGATCTTGTATTATATGTAATATATATGTGAGGCCCTACATGTGAGGTTCTATATACAAAGAAGTATAATTCAATTCATCAATCACTTATTTGGCCTCTACTCAACTGCCCTTAAGGTTTTAAATCCAATTGACAAGTGGAGATGAATGAGTGAATGAATTAGTTAATTAACCAAACTAGTTAATGATGTAACATTTAATTTATTTAATAATCAAATAATGATAAATTAAAGCAATGTGTTAATAAATAAAATGAGTATTTTTTAGTGTTATAGGCAATAACTTTGGAGAATAATAGTTATAAAGGGTAGGTTGTCTGAAAACTAGTCATACAATAGTGAGGTTAAATCAGATTTTTGAAAACTTAATGAAAGAAATAACATGATGAAATTGAAGGCTTTAAATAATCTGATGAAAATGAAAAAAATACTTTGAAGAGAGAAGTTAAGGGTAGGAATAATAATTCAAAGGCCATAATAGATTCATCTGAAATCTCAAGATTTTGGAGTACTTATTTATATATTCTAACTGGCAGTTAAATATTAAAGGATAGTTTCTTTAAGAAAAGAAAATTCTGCTAACAATGGCTTATGTATAATAATTTTACAATAGTATTTTCTCTAGTTTGTGCAATAGATTTAGAAAGGCTTTTGAAAATGATTTACATATTGCTAATTGATGGACTTTAACAAAATGATAAGCTGCTTTTTTTAAGGTCCCCATTAAAAATAATATATGAGGTATTTATTGGTTCTCAGGTATTCACCACAAACTATTCTGTAAATTCAGATGTTTCCTGAAAACTCTTTAGCATTTTTGTCATCTTTAACATCTGTTATCTCTATGTTCAGGTTTGGATTAAGGATGTATTTTCATAACAGCAACAAAAAGAATCAGGGTCCAACGTATATAACGTAGGTCAGAAAACCCGGTGGCACTAGAAGGCTGCACACACAGGACCAGTAGGCATCTCTGAGGTAGGAAGGGAGGACCATAATAATATAGAAAAACATTCTAAATGGTCATTTAGGAAGAGGTTTCTGTTTCCACAGGAACATGGCATTGACCCAACCTAAGTGAGTACAAGTACTTGGCATTGAGAAACAAGATTCAGTGCAGGATCCTAGGTGTACAAATTGAGGAACATCGAACAGGGGAACTATGTCCCTGGAATACAGGCTTTAAAATACCCACTCCTGAGGCACCTGGATGGCTCAGTGGGTTAAAGCCTCTACCTTCAGCTCAGGTCATGATCCCAGGGTCCTGGGATTGAGCCCCACATCGGGCTCTCTGCTCAGCAGGAAGCTGGCTTCCCTTCCTCTCTCTCTCTGCCTGCCTCTCTGCCTACTTGTGATCTCTGTCTGTCAAATAAATAAAATAAAAATCTTTTTAAAAAAATAAAATAAAATACCCGCTCCTCTGTGGACAGGACCTTGGGTGCCATGCAGAGTTTGTATATGTGTTGTGGGACATAGATGGCAAGGAGATGATTCTGTGAGCCAGGTTGCTATCATTATCCTATAATGGATAAATATTAAGGAGGATTTAGATAAAAAGGTAGATGTCTCATGATCAGTGCTGGGTACTTCCATGATGAACCTAATAGAAGGTGACGTGTCCCAAGTTTGATTACCAAATAGAAGTAAACGAAGAACATATTGTGGACAGAGAAATAGGGATAAGGCCCATTACAGTGATATCATAGGCACTTTAAGCTGCTTGACTATTTAGAACCATAAGTCAGGCTGGTTCTGGAACATGAAAAGTGAGTAAACATCATGGGAAATCAGTGTGCCTGGCAATTATAGCAATTTCAGAAAAATGGTGTGGAATAGTTTGTTGTTTTTGATTATAACTAACTTCAAAATACTTTGAGACCTCAAATACTAAATTTCTGGGAATATATGTACTTTTATTTTAGTCTGTTTGCTCCAAGTTTTTAAACATAGTTTTCAAAATTCAACATAGTTTGCAAGCATAGTTTATGAGCACATGCTTCTTAACAGCCAACACTTTTTCTCTCCCCTTTTTTGTGATCCTATAATAGAAGGTTTGAAAATTTTCAGACCCACCTAACCATCCAATCTTATACAACCCATACACTCACCAAACATTTGTGGATCCTAGTATGGGTTGGAGAAAGGAAGATAAACAGAGTATGTAATAAAATGTGAGAGGTACAGTTATGCAACTAGTATCTATACACTTCCTGATCAAGCAATACAGGAACAGGGACAATCAGGAATTGAACTCGAATAAGAAGATTGTAGAAAGCTTCACAGAAGTGTCATTTGAACATCCACAGCACCAAATCACTTCTAACCAGGTGGTTTTGTTTGTTTTGTTTTGTTTTGCCTTGGTGCCATTGTGCCACTCTCTCATTCGCCTTCTTATCCCTTCTCTTAGGCAACTCTTCTCTCCACTTCAAGACTTCCCGCAGACATAGCGTCCTCCAGCAAGTCTCCCTGTCTCCTCTTCCCAGTCTGCCTTATTCTCTGTGCTTCCAGGGCACTTGTGCACAGTGCTATCATCACACTACCAAGTTGCCTTACTGCTTTTCTGGCTCTTCCAGTGAGACTCTGAGCACACTGAGAGCCATAACGATTGCATTCCCCTTTTATATCCTTGACACCATGCTGAAACCCTGAGAGGCAACACGCAGAGGTGAAGCTGGGAAGTAGTTTGGGCCATCTAGTGAGTCACTGTTTAGATCGTGTGCATTTGAACACTAGCTCATAGAAATATGAACACATTGACAGTTTTTCAATAGGGGTGAGGTGAAATCACATTGTGATTTTAGAAAGAAAACTCTGAAGACATACATAGGATTAAGAAAGAGATTAGATATAGGAATTTCAATTAAGAAAGTTAAGCACAAATATAGGTGAGAGATCACTGCAGGTCTGACCCAGATTTCAATGTGGGAATGGATAAAAATGTTGATAACTTGAGTGTGAGCAGAGAGAGAGGTGAAGAATGACTCAGTGTGGAACTCTTTTTAAGAAGCTAATGAGGGACACCTGGATGGCTCAGTGGGTTAAGCCGCTGCCTTCGGCTCAGGTCATGATTCCAATGTGGATCGAGTCCCACATTGGGCTCCTTGCTCAGCGGGAGCCTGCTTCTCCGTCTGCCTCTGCCTGCCACTCTGTCTGCCTGTGCTCACTCTGACAAATATATAAATAAAATCTTTAAAAAAAAAAAAAGGAAGCAAATGATAATTTGAGTATGTGAGCTAATTAGGCCTAATACTGTTGAACAAAGCAAAAATGCTTGCAACTTACTATTTCAACCATGGGCTAAAAGTATTTAGATAAATCTTCATTTCATTTCAGAACCTCCTTCATATCCCTGGAACCCAGTCAGTCCCATTGCTTTCAAACTCCCTTGAAATCCAAGGCCAGCAAAACAAATTCTACGTATGCCAAGAATACTATATAAAAACTTTACTACCTTTTTTCCCCTAATCATGTATTTAAGAATGAGTAGATCTTTTACCATAGTAGTACATTTTTACCATAATCATTTATATTCATCAGTGTTTCAAGTAAACAAATTGTTTCCCTAACGGAAAAACTTATTACTGGGTAAAAGTGTTTTTCCCATAAGAAACATAGAAATGTAATAAATATTTTTAGAGTTAACTAATTAACTAATTTTTAAATATTTATTATGTAAAATATTTCAGGTCACGCCAAGAGTAGTATGATTACAAAAATACTTCAGTTGTCTGCTAGCTACTACTAAAGATACTTTTAATATAATTTTATATTTTTGTAGCACTATTACAGATTTTGTCTCCAAATCTTGATAAGGCCTATTTTGGTGCACCCCTGACCACCCTACTGGGATCTACACTTACTTTGGAATAAACATTATTATGTGAATATAGTTGTAAGAATATGTATGAAATATACCATCAAGTAAATGATTTAATTCTATTTTATGTTCAATCCAAAAATATAAATTATTTTTAAACCTATAGAATGCTGGTAAAATGGTCAGAAGACTCTAGGTTGATTGTTACAAATCTCAAACCATTCATCAGTGGATTAATGTGTACTGTATAGGGAGACTGTGATTAGTAACCATTAAGGCTACCTAGAGCATTCAGAGGGTCAAGGGGACAGGGAACAACGAATGATCCTGTCAAACTTCCTATCTGTCCTTTCCTATAATGTTTCTCTGAAACTTTAAAAGAGAAAGAAAAAACTTGGGAAGCTCTTGGTATTGACAGCTCTGGGTTTTGATGAAGAAAAATGTAAATTGCAGAGTGCTGGCACCTTGCCCAGGCAGGGTTGTCTTGGGACTGCTTTGCAGCGGGGGTGATTGTCTGGGAGGGGGGAGGAAAGTGACACTTGCTTCTTGTCCCTTTTTCCTTCAGACTGCACTTTCTGCCCTCCCAGGTTAGTATGTATCTCTAGGTGGGAGGCCTGAGCTAAGATGCCCATCCTGTTTTTCTTCCTTGTTAACAATCTATCTCAGGTTACATTGGGGGAAATAGGGCTTTTTTCCAGACTGTGGCTGTGTCTGTGCCTTTGTTGGTGAGTCAGCTGCCTTCATGTTGTTTCTGTCCACAAATATTTTCGAGCTGCCACTCAGTACTTGATATTGTAGCTCTTACGAGTATGTTTGACAGGTCTGTTTCCTAAAGCTCACAGTTTAACAAAAAGCTCATAAATGAGAATTCGAGTTCATTTATTTAATCAAATATTTACTGCACATCTGCAGTTTGTCAGAGGTTGTATTAACACTACTGATTCAAAGATGAGCAATAGAAACCTCAGGCTTAAAGAAATTTTGTTTGCTAGGTTTTAGCTGATGCAGGGCTTGATCTCTTGACCCTGAGATCACAGGAGACCATGACCTGAGCCGAAAGAAAGAGGCGGATCCTTAACCAACTGTGCTACCCAGGTGACCCTATTGTTAAATTTTGTAATAGAAGTAGGGTCAGGAAACTGAGAGCACAGAGGCAGAATGTGTTTTAATAGGAACAGCTGGGCCTTGTCTTAGCTTTTTTAGAATCTGGAAGCTGAGTATGAACTACAGTAGAGGATGCAGGTAGTTTATTTGGGTGGAAATCTCAATGAACAGGAGAGAGTGCAACACGCAAGGTGAAAAAGCCAATATAAAGCTATGTTATTAGCATAGAAAGTCTGTTTAATAAACTTTGTTTTATACACCTATACAGGTGTTTATGGATTCAGAGGTGGGTTATGAGATATCCTCAAACAAAAATCTTAAGGGAAAGATATGTATTATCCAATGAAAACTTAATACAACTGCTATAGATCAGTACACACTACATCTTTTAAACATCAAGCTGTATTTATTTAAAATTTAAAGATTAGGGCTCCTGGGTGGCTCAGTCATTTAAGCCTCTGTGTTCAGCTCAGGTCATGATCCCAGGATCCTGGGGATTGAGTCCTTCGTCAGGCTTCTTGCTCAACAGAGTCTGCTTTTCCCTCTACCCCTCCCCTTTGCTTGTACTCTCTCTCTCTCAAATAAATTAAAAAAAAAAAACTTTAAAAAATAATAATAAAATAAAATTTTAAAGAGGAAATCAAAGATACTAATTTAGATCCTAATTTAAATTTCTACTAATCTGAGACATAGTTATAATGTAGAACAGTTGTTTGATTTTAAAGGAAAAAAAGGCTAAAGAAATTAAGCTACATATTTATGCTATGAGGTAAAAGTTACTTCATAACTATTAATTAAATTTTTCTAATTATACATTAAGGGAAGACATTTAATTTTACTGTCATTTTTTTTTAAAAACCTGAATTTTTACACAGTATTAAAAGAAAAAATTCAATATTTAGTATATGAACAATCAAAGTATCTTTTATTCACTTGTCTTGCATCTTTTAGAAGTAAAGTTCAGCTGCCATTTACTTTCTCAAAAAAAAAAAAAAGAAATAGTATAAGGAAAGTCTAATATTTTGATTTCAAGTAATTCACTTTAAATAATATTTTTCTTAACATTTTTTGCTCTGTCTTTTACCAACTGTAGGTTAAAAAAAGAAAACCCACTTGGACTTTAAGGTGGAAGAAAAAATTAAGTGTTTTGAAAATATCACACTTTCTTCCCTCTTGTCTTTTTATTTTTAATGCAGAAACAAAAATAGTATGGGTTAAGTTTGTCCTGGGATCTCACAAGTGTCAGTATTTCTACCCACCCCCCCCTTCTGGATAGCAACTTGAAATAGGATTTCAGTAGCTGATGCAAAATTGGGCTCTGGAATTTGGTTAAAAATTATTTGGCTGGAAGCCTGTTGCTGAGGGAAGAAGTAACAAATCCTGAGCATATTTTTGGAGCCAAATGCCAAATTGTCTGTGCTTAGTATCACAGAATCAGCCTTACCCTTCAAAATGATGCCAGACCAAATGCCAGAAATGTTCTGGTTTTGGCTACAAATTCACAAGAAGCAAGAGGCAGAATCACAATTATATGTGACCCTACATGATTTTCAGAATAAGTGTAGTTTGCTTTTTAATCATTTACAATTCTGGTTTTCTTTACATTTCACAGTTTTTAAGGTGACTACTTCTATAAGAAGCACTCTATATGTATATATGTTAAGTTCTCAAAAATTGCTGAAAATACTACAAATCTTGCAGTGTAAAATAGATGGGGCTAGGGGAAGAAACTTAAAATATCCTTTCCCAACACTGTCCTACTTTGGCATCTGTATTTATTTTGCCATTGTTAACATTCAATTTGGTGATAGTAGCTGTTACTAAGGCAACTCTTACTCCACCCAGATAAAAACAAGTCTTCAATCTTGAGGATGGGTTTCCTTGCCTCTGAGCATAGACTCAAGGTGCTTACAATTAAGAAGATAAGATTTGAAAAGGCAGAACAATATATATAAATATGAAAGGTAGATGAGAAGCATCAAACATATCTAAACTTTTGATTTTGCCAGTTTATAGATCTATATAGATATCCTTTTTAGTCTTAGTTCATACAAATAGCTATATAAAGGCATTGCTTCTTCATGTAAATATCAAATATTTCCAACAGACTGAAGACTTTATAAAGGTCACTTTTGTAGCCATCTATTTTGTTTACCTTATTTTTTTCTTAATCTTACTAACCATTATTTTTGCTTAAGTCTTTCAGTAAATGCTTGTGACCTCAGTCTTATCCTGTGGAAGTACTGGTAATGACAAAAATGGATATTCAGACTAAGATAGAATAGAAACAGATGCCAGTTCATGTAGAAGAATCTATTTCTGTCCTTAAATAATTCCTTTGTTCTCTGTTGTCAAATCTGTTCTTGCTTAATCAATTATAAGCATCTTGAATATGATTTATACATTTAAGAATAATTAATACCAAAGCAGTGGTAATTTAAAAGCAGAGATCTACAGATAATTGAATGAATTACAGTGAAGCCTCATCACTTTCAAAAATAGCTCTGCACTCCTTTTTCATTTTTACTTACTGTGACTGGGAGTAGTACCCCTTTCCTGTAAGTAATTAACAACATCACCACATTTGAGTGAGAGAGACCTTCAGTATCTTCAAGACTGAGGGGATCACTTGACTTTGAAATCATAAATTTGTCATCTACCAGTGGCTAGGTAACTTAGTTGCATTCAAATATATAATAAGAATTCCTCAAGCAAATTCTTCCTTCATATTATTTTCATTTCTTGGATCCTTGTCTGTGGCTATAGACAACTATGCAATGGGAATGTCTTCATGTGTTTGTTACCCCTACTAGACTCTGAGATCCTGTAGGTCAGGGACAGCATCTCATTCTTCCCAGAATCTCTGATATCTAGCACTATGCTGGTCATAGAGCAGATATTTGCTGAAGAATTTAATAAGGATATGTATAAGGGACAGAATTTGCATTGTTGGATGAGATACACTATTAATCTAATAAGTCTCCCCAATAAAACTTGGGGAGACAGGCCAAGAAGAGAATATGTGTACTAATTTTAGAAATGTATCCCAATATTAGAAAAGAAGAAGATATGGAAAATTATGGGTCATCGAATCAAAGAAACAGTATTTTATTTTATTTTTGAAGATTTATTTATTTTAGAGAGAGTGTGAGCAGGGGGAGGGGCACAGAGAGAGGATCTCAGGCAAATCCATCCAGAGCATGGAACTGAAATGGGGTTCAGTTCAGTCTCTGGACCCTAAGATCATGACCTGAGTTGAAACCAAGAATCAACCGACTGAGCCACTCAGGCACCCCCAAGAAACACAATATTTTAAACTACTTTGTTTGCTAGGAGTTGGTAGTAAATCATTACAATCACTGACCTATACTGAGCACTTACTCTATACCAGGCACTTGGTTATGATCTTTGCATGTATTATCTCATTTATTTTTCACGGTAACCTAGGATGTAGGCATTTTGAGAACTTAAAACAATTTGTCTTCAATCAAAGACCTCAGTAATTAGAATTCACAGACATGTTAAACTCTAAACCCTATGTTTTTAACCATTATACCCCCTATATCAGCCTCCAAATTTATTTGCAATTCAAATGTTAAAAGGCAAGTCATAAACTTCGTGTATCCAATGTATCCACTTACTGTTTTATGTTCAAATGGTGATTTTATCTTACTTTATGGATTAATGAGCATAGCATATTTTCATATTTCATAACAAGAACTTAATTGTAGTTATGCACAAGCATGCTTAGAGCTATATCCTGTGCTGTCTCACAATGGCAGAACATAAAAAAAATGAAAGTTATTACACAGATATTAGTAGGCCTGTGGATCTGAAGAAAAATAAATGCCTCTACAACAGAGGGAGGAAGCATGTGAAGTATTTCAGTGAACAAAAGCCCCTTTAGTCACAGACTTGGGAAAATAACAACCAAAACACACTTAAAATTTCTCATGGAAATTTCATAAAAAGACCACTTTGTTTATGCAAACTGTTCTTTAACTACTGACAATGTTCTGTCAAATATTGTGGTTTTTCTTCCTGAGACGACTTCTGCATATTGCAGGTTAATAGGACATGGAATACTTTTCATTTGCCTTAATTTCTTAGATGACATAGAGAAAACGTACTGGCACAGTGGTCGCTGGGTTGGTGTTGATGTTAGAGTTCCTGCTTTGCCATTTACTGACTGTGCAATCTTAGGAAAGTCATTGTGTCTCTCTCTCAAATCTTCCAAAAGAAGGACAGTAGGAATACTCACCTCAAATAAACAGCTATTAACTGTTTAGAAATGTGCTTGGCACATATTGAGCACCTAATGAGTGTTGGATTTTATTACTTCTCTGGAAATGGAGAGTAGGATTATCAAAGTTCTGTTTCTAAAATCCTCCTAAGTGACAGATAATGGAAGTAATTATGGTTCTGTTTAAGAAAGCTTGGCATGTATTTTAAGGATAAGACCATTTCACTTCAGCCCCAGAGTCTGATCCAGTCCAGGTGAATAACCAAGTGAAAACAATTGTCCTCTTCATGCAATCTAAATTATTATAACTTGTAGAGATATTTTTAAGGCCAAGGAATTCTGTGTGTGGTATATTTTTCAGTACATAGGTCTACAGTTCCTGAGAATAAAATATTCAAAGTCAGGAACCAGAGTCAAAGTCACAACTTAGATCAACACCTCACCAGGTCAATTTGTGTGTGTTGCTTGCCTAAAAGCCATAATTGCTACTACCTTCACTTTCATTCTTCATTAATCAGCTATTCACAAAGTGCCTACTGTGTGCTGGTCTCTGTGGTAGTCCTTGACTGATCTTGCTTTCCTTATATTGCCATCTTCTGCTGCCCACATTCTTCAAACCATAAACATATGGAGTGAAAAAATGAAAATCTGTTTTCTCATCAAAACTATGTTTCAAACAAGCTATATATATATTTTTTATAAACATATAATGTATTTTTATCCTCAGGGGTACAGGTATGTGAATCACCAGGTTTACATACTTCACAGCACTCATCATAGCACATACCCTCCCCAATGTCCATAACCCCATCCCCCTTCTCCCAACCCCCCTCCGTCCAGCAACCCTCAGTTTGTTTTGTGAGATTATGAGTCACTTATGGTTTGTCTCCCTCCCAATCCCTTCTTGTTTCATTGATTCTTCTCCTATCCCCTTAAACCCCCCATGTTGCATCTCAACTTCCTCATATCAGGGAGATAGTTGTCTTTCTCCGATTGACTGATTTCACTAAGCATGATACCCTCTAGTTCCATTAACGTCGTCACAAATGGCAGGATTTCATTTCTTTTGATGGCTGCATAGTATTCCATTGTGTATATATACCACATCTTCCTTATCCATTCATCTGTTGGTGGACATCTAGGTTCTTTCCATAGTTTGGCTATTGTAGACATTGCTGCTATAAACATTCGGGTGCATGTGCCCCTTCAGATCACTATATTTCAAACAAGCTATATATATATATATATATATTTTTTTTTAAGATTTTATTTATTTATTTGACAGACAGAGAACACAAGTAGGCAGAGAGGCAGGCAGAGAGAGAGGAGGAAGCAGGTTCCCTGCTGAGCAGAGAGCCCAATGCGGGGCCCAATCCCAGGACCCTGAGATCACGACCTGAGCCGAAGGCAGAGGCTTAACCCACTGAGCCACCCAGGCACCCCAAGCTATATTTTTTAATAAAAAACACATATTTCATCCTAATAAAACCAGTGTTTGTGGTGTATCATTCCAGAAATTTTTGCTTATATC
Source organism: Mustela nigripes (assembly GCF_022355385.1). Taxonomy (NCBI): domain Eukaryota; kingdom Metazoa; phylum Chordata; class Mammalia; order Carnivora; family Mustelidae; genus Mustela; species Mustela nigripes. The sequence goes on along the minus strand of NC_081557.1, from coordinate 153,908,854 downwards.
TGGACAAATATGCTTATATACATAATTTGGGGGAATTTTCTTTTATTAAAGTATTATTTTTTTCTACCCTTTTTTGCTTTTTACTTAATTCCTTGATATTGTCTTGACCTAGTTGAGTATTAGCCCAGTTAATATTATGGGACTCCAGAGTCCTTCTAACCTTGCCTAACTGGTCAGGCATAAAGCATGGCCTATCACAGAATTTCATAAGTAAATCCAAACAAGACACATTTTAAAATGAGATTTTCTGCTGAAGTATTAGAGGTAAAGGGTTGTGATGCCTATTTTATTTTAGCAAATAGGTGTCTTGTGGGTCACATAATTTTAATTATATAGGATTTGTGTATGCATGTCTTAATAACTTATGGATCCCTTTATGTTATGAAAGCATGGCTATGATAATTTGTCATCTCAATTTGGCAAGCATCTCTGGTGCTCTAATGCTGCTTAGTGCAAAGAGGAGCTTTACTTAGAAATACAAGGAACCGTTTAAATTCTCTCTGAAATAAGCCAGCCAGTGGCTGAGATATATGCCAATTCATAGGCAAACCTGCAGCCCACCTGTTCAGTCACAGTCTAACAGCCTCAGACTTCATCATTTTCTCTCCCATTTCTTTGGTCCAGATATATTGGGCAACTGGAAAATAGGAGTTCTATTTTTTTTTTTCTTTAACATTCTTTTGTACTTCATTTTTTTTCTCACCATAGCACATTCCTCCCCAGTGTTCATCACCCAGCCACCTCATCCCCCCTACCCCACTCCATTCCAGCAACCCTCAGTTTGTTTTCTGAGATTAAGAGTCTCTTATGGTTTGTCTCACTCTCTGGTTTCATCTTGTTTCAATTTTTCCCTCCCTTCCCCTATGATCCTTTGTCCTGTTTCTCATATTCCTCATATCAATGAGATTGTATGATAATTGTCTTTTTCTGACTGACTTATTTCACTTAGCATAATAGACTCCAGTTCCATTCACATCATTGCAAATGGCAAAATTGCATAGGGATTTTTGATGGCTGCATAATATTCCATTATATATATATATATATATAGAGAGAGAGAGAGAGAGAGAGAGATATCATCTATCTATATCTATTCATCTGTCAGTGGACATCTTAGGCCCTTTCCATAGTTTGGCTATTGTGAATATTGGTGCTATAAACATTGTGGTGCACATGCCCCTTCGGAGAACTACGTTTGTATCTTTAGGGTAAATACCCAGTAGTGCAATTTCTGGATCCTAGGGTAGCTCTATTTTCAGCATTTTGAGGAACCTCCATACTGTTTTCCAGAGTGGCTACACCAGCTTGCCTTCCCAGCAACAGTGTAGGAAGGTTCCCCTTTCAATGCATCCTCACCGATACCTGTCATTTCCTGACATGTTAATTTTAGCCATTCTGACTTGTGTGAGGTGGTATCTCTTCATGTCTCTGATGCTGAGTGTTATGTCCTGATGCTGAGTGATGTTGAGCATTTTTTTAATTGTCTGTTGCCCATCTGAATGTTTTCTTTGCAGAAATGTCTGTTCATGTCTTCTGCCCATTTCTTGATTGGATTATTTGTTCTTTGCGTGTTGAGTTGCTAAGTTCTTTATAGATTTTGGGTACTAGCCCTGTATCTGATATGTCATTTGCAAATATCTTCTCCCATTCTGTTGGTTGTCTTTTGGTTTTGTTGACTGTTTCCTTGGCTGTGCAAAAGTTTTTTTTATCTTAATGAAGTCCCAATAGTTCATTTTTGCCCTTGCTTCCCTTACCTTGGTGATGTTTCTAGGAAGAAGTTTCTGTGGCTGAGATCACAAAGGTTACTGCCTGTGTTTTCCTCAAGAATTTTGATGGATTGCTGTCTCACACCGAGGTCTTTCATCCATTCTGAGTCTATTTTTGTGTGTGTGGTGTAAGGAAATTGTCCATTTTCATTCTTCTGCATGTGACTGTCTGATTTTCCCAACATTTGTTCAAAAGACTTTCTTTTTTCCATTGGACATTCTCTCCTGCTTTGTTGAAGATTAGTTTACAATAGAGTTGAATGTCCATTTCTGGGCTCCCTAGTCTGTCCCATTAATCTATGTGTCGGTCTTTGTGCCAGTACCATACTGTCTTGATGATTACAGCTTTGTAATAGATCTTGAAGCCCGGAATTGTGATGCCGCCAATGTTGGCTTTCTTTTTCAACATTCCTTTGGCTATTCAGGGTCTTTTGTGGTTCCATATAAATTTTAGAATTATTTGTTCCATTTCTTTGAGAAAAATTGATGGTATTTTGATAGGGATTGCATTAAATATGCAGATTGCTCTAGGTACCATTGACATTTTCACAATATTTGTTCTTCCAATCCATGAGCATGGAACATTTTTTTACTTCTTTGTGTCTTCCTCAATTTCTTTTATGAGTATTCCATAGTTTTCTGAGTATAGATTCTTTGCCTTCTTTGTTACGTTTATTCCTAGATATCTTATGGGTTTGGGTGCAATTGTAAATCGGATTGACTCCTTACTTTCTCTTTCTTCTGTCTTGTTCTTGGTGTGTAGAAATGTAACTGATTTCTGTGCCTTGATTTTATATCGTGACACTTTACTGAATTCCTGTATGAGTTCTAGCAGTTTTGGAGTCGAGTGTTTTGGGTTTTCCACATAAAATGTCATATCATTTGCAAAGAGTGAGAATTTGACTTCTTTGTCAGTTCAGATGTCTTTTATTTCTTTCTGTTGTCTGACTGCTGAGGCTAGGACTTCTACTACTATGTTGAATAGCAGTGGTGATAGTAGACATCCCTGCCGTGTTCCTGACCTTAGGGAAAAAGCTCTCAGTTTTTCCCCCTTGAGAATGATATTTGTGGTGGGTTTTTCATAGATGGCTTTGATGATATTGAGGTATGTACCCTCTATCCCTACACTGTGAAGAGTTTTGATCAAGAGAGGATGCTGTACATTCTCAAGTGCTTTTTCATCACCTATCGAGAGTATCTTCTGGTTCTTGTTCTTTTTTTTAATTAATGTATTGTATCACATTGATTGATTTGCAGGTGTTGAACCAAACTTGCAGGCCAGGAATAAATCCCACTTGGTCGTGGTGAATAATTGTCTCAATGTACTGTTGGGTCCCCATTGGCTAGTATTTGGTGAGAATTTTTGCAAACAAGTTCATCAAGGATATTGGTCTGTAATTCTCCTTTTTGATGGGGTCTTTGTCTGGTTTGGAGGTCAGGGTAATGCTGGCCTCATAAAATGAGTTTGGAAGTTTTCCTTCCATTTCTATTTTTGGAATAGTTTCAGGAGTATAGGTATTAATTCTTCTTTAAATGTTTGGTAGAATGTTTGTTTTGGAGACTTTTGATGACTGTTTTCAATCTCCTTACTGGTTATGGGTCTGTTCAGGTTTTATATTTCTTCCTGGTTCAGTTTTGGTAGTTTATATGTCTCTAGGAATGCATCCATTTCTTCCAAATTGTCAAATTTGCTGGTATATAGTTGCTTGCAACATGTTCTTGTAATTCTATTTCTTTGGTGTTGGCTGTGATCTCTCCTCTTTCATTCATGATTTCATTAATTTAGGTCTTTTTTCTTTTTGAGAAGTCTGGCCATGGGTTTATCAATCTTATTAATTCTTTCAAAGAACCAATTCCTAGTTTCATTGATCCGTTCTGCTGTTCTTTTGGTTTCTATTTCATTGATTCCTGCTCTACTCTTTATTATTTCTCTTCTCCTGCTGGGTTTAGGGTGTATTTGTTGTTCTTCCTCCAGCTCCTTTAGGTGTAGGGTTAGGTTGTATATTTGAGATCTTTCTTGTTTCTTGAGAAAGGCTTGCATTGCTGTATAGTTTCCTCTCAGGACCACCTTTGCTGTATCCCAAAGATTTTGAACAGCTGTTTTCATTTTCATGACTTTTTAAAAAATTTTTCTTTAAATTCCTGGTTGAACCATTCATTTTTTAGAAGGATGCTGTTTAGTCTCCATGTATTTGGATTCTTCCCAAATTTCCTCTTGTGATTGAGTTCTAGCTTCAGAGCATTGGGGTCTGAAAATATGCAAGGACTGATCCCAATCTTTTGATACCGGTTGAGACCTGATTTATGTCCCAGGATGTAATCTATTCTGGAGAATGTTCCATGTGCACTAGAGAAGAATGTATATTCTGTTGCTTTGGGAAGGAATGTTCTGAATATATCTGTGGTGTCCATCTGGTCCAGTGTGTCATTTAAGGCCTTTATTTCCTTGTTGATCTTTTGCTTAAATGATCTGTCCACTTCAGAGAGGGTGTTATTAAAGTTCCTTACTATTATTATAGTATTGTTGATGTGTTTCTTTAATTTTGTTATTAATTGGTTTATATAATTGGCTGCTCCCATGGTAGGGCATAGATATTTAAAATTGTTAGAACTTCTTTTTGGACAGACCCTTTGAGTATAATAATGGTGTCCTTCCTCATCTCTTATTATAGTCTTTGGCTCAAATTCTCATTTGTCTGATATAAGGATTGCCACCCAGCTTTCTTTTGATATCCATTAGCATGGTAAATTGTTTTCCACCCCCTCACTTTAAATCTGGTGGTGTCTTTGTCTAAAATGAGTCTCTTGCAGACAGCATATCAATGGGTCTTGTTTTTTTAATCCATTCTGATACCATGTGTCTTGTGATTGGGGTATTTAGCCCACTTACATTCAGGATAACTCTTGAAAGATATGACTTGAGTGCCATTGTATTACCTGTAAGGGGACTATTACCGTATATTGTCTCTGTTCCTTTCTGGTCTATGTCACTTTTAGGCTCTCTCTCTGCTTAGAGGACTCCTTTCAATATTTCCTGTAGGGCTGGCTTGGTGTTTGCAAATTCTTTCAGTTTTTGTTTGTCCTGGAAGCTTTTTATTTCTCCTTCTATTTTCAATGACAGCCTAGCTAGATATAGTATTCTTGGCTGCATGTTTTTCTCATTTAGTGCTCCGAATATATCATGCCAGTCCTTTCTGGCCTGGCAGATCTCTGTGGCTAGGTCTGCTGCCAGTCTAATATTTCTACTGTTGTAGAACTTCTTGTACCAAGCTGCTTTCAGGATTTTGTTTTTGTCTTTGAGACTTGTGAGTTTTACTCTTAGATGATGGGATGTTGACCTCTTTTTATTGATTTTGAGAGAGGGTTCTCTGTGCCCCCTGGATTTTGATGCTTGTTTCCTTCCCCAAATTAGGGAAGTTCTCTGCTATAATTTGCTCCAATAGATCTTCTGCCCCTCTTTTCTTTCTTCTTCTTCTGGGATCCCAATTATTTTAATATTTTTTCATCTTCTGGTTTCACTTATCTCTTGAATGCTCCCTTCATGGTCCATTACTTTCTTATCTCTCTTTTTCTCAGCTTCTTTATCCTCCATCATTTGGTCTTCTGTATCACTAATTCTCTCTTTTGCCTCATTTATATTAGCAGTAAGAGCTTCCATTTTTTATTGTACCTCATTAATAGCTTTTTTTTTTTTTATTTCAACTTGGCTAGATTTTAGTTCTTTTATTTCTCCAGAAAGGGATTCTCTATTATGTTCTATGCTTTTTTCAAGCCCAGCTAGGATCTTTATAATCATCATTCTGAACTCTAGTTCTGACATCTTACTAATGTCCATATTGATCAAGTTCCTATCAGTTGGTACTGCCTCTTGTTTTTTTGTTGTTGTTTTGTTTTTTGAGTTGACTTTTTCTACCTTGTCCTTTTGTCCAGAGAAGGATAGGTGAATGAGAGAACAAAATGCTAAGTGGTAACAACAACCCCAGAAATATAAACAATAACCAAATCAGAAAAGACCCAATACTTTCAGAAAGTGGTTCCTTTTCTGTTCATAGAATTGCTGCTATTCTTCTCTTTGATCTCCTGGTGGGTTTTGTAGGTATTCAGAACGGTTTGATAACTATCTAGCTGAATTCCTGGGACCAGACAAAATTTAGATCTCCTACTCCTCCACCATCTTGCTCCTTCTCCAAAAACTAATGATGTATTATATGGTGACTAACATAACACAATAAAAAATAAAACAGGTGAATTCTATCTCTTTAGAGATCAAGTACATGATTTATCAATGTTCTATCAAGCCTTCAGGTAGCACTCAATTTCAAAATGTTAATGATGCCAATTAACAATATAATATCTTTGGATACCAACAAAAATAAATTGTGTGATTTGATTATCAGTAAAACTGAGAAGCAAGGAATGTTAATATCCTACCTGAATATATATAGAATTCCAATATTAATGAAATAATATCTATTGGGACTGAAAAAAAGTGAGAACTTTTATATCTTTCCATTTGCTTTTTCTCAATGGTATGATCATCTTGAGGATAGTTCTGCATAGTAAGGTGTATAAATATTCTTTATCTGAGGTTAAAAGAGATAAAATAGTGGTTTCAGCATAACTATTAAATTAGTTTGTAGTTAGGCAGCAACTATATTACTAGCTTTGGTTCTGTTACCATTTTCCATTTGATTTTATAGAATGGAATTTTGAAAATTTGAATGCCTTTTTGTATCCATAAACTTTAATGAAAGATGCATTTATTTGTTTGTGTCTGCTGTTTTTTATAATCATAATTTCAGTCTTACAGATTTCTTAAAGGATTACTAAAAATGATTTATACAGTACTAAATTTCATCATACATATTAATAGGCTTTTACTTAGAGAAAACAAATAGTGATCTGAAGTTAAAGGCTAATAAAATATATTACAGCTTTAAATGTTATAGAATTTATATTTTAAAATTTACATGTTAGGAAAACTCGTGATGTCTGGGTATATTTAGAAGCTATAGATAATTCTTCTATCAACTATATAACTCTCCAATACCACCTTTCCTTAATGAATAATATGAAACTTATTAGTGAAAATATATCAGTGTGCTAATCCTGCATAATTCAGCTAATATAGAGATGTCTCTAAACCCATTTGAAATTCAATGATATTTTCCATTCAACCTTCACTTATTTAGTGAAAAGATATTAGTTGAATGCTTACAATTTATAAGGCATTGTTAGCCTAAAGTTTACAGTTACTAACCATTGAAATATTAATGAAGATACTAAAAAAAAAAAAAGAAGAAGAAGAAGAAGAAGAGAAATGGTCTGAGGAAAGATAAAGGTTTAATTCATTTAAAAAATGACATTTGAGAAAGGCCTGGGTGGCTCAATGAGTTAAGCGACTGCCTTTCGCTCAGGTCATGATCCCAGGGTCCTGGGATCAAATCCTGCATTGGGCTCCCTGCTCAACAGGAAGTCTGCTTCTTCCTCTGCCTCTGAGGCTCCCCCTACTTGTGTTCTCTCTCTCTCTCTATGACATATAAACTAAAAAATAAATATTTTTTTTTAAATGACATTTAAGGACAAGATTTTTGTTTGTTTTTTGCAAGGCATAAAGTTCCCATCCACCAGACAACTGACCTATTCATTTGCCATCTCTTCACTTCAAATGGTTTTCTTTTGAACCTGCAGCTGGCACGAATAAAAGTCAAGTTTAAAAACCTTGTGGTTCTTGGTAAACCACTATCTTCCTTTGCATGAAAGAGTTTAAGATTTTAGGTATTTCCTTCCTAATGGTAGTAATTTGTATTTTCGTGTTTTATTAATTATACTAAATGTAATTATACTAAAATATTAGCAAATAAATAAAAAGGGCTAAAAGGATAAATTACATGGGAGATATATATAACTACAAGTATTGAAAATGATGATAGTATGCATGGGTAAAATAGTTTATTGTAGAGAAAGGGGCTGCATTATTTAAAAAAACACTTTAAAAGAAAACTTAAAAAGAGTACATTCAGTCATATGTCTGGAAACATATAAATAAATGGGTCTGTAAACTGGATTGTTTCCTCTGTGTGGATCTCGGTTTTGTCTTTTTTCTCTCATAAGAAAGAATGCCAAAGTAAATAGCATGCTTTTTTTCTATACATGTTTCTAAATGGATTCCTCAAAGGTGGACTATTGATTAAATTTTCTTACTCTGAGAATATATAAAAAGTCCCAGCTAAATCAGCATTAATTATTTCCTGGGGCTCTGAATAGAGGGAGCCATTCTCAATGTAGTTTACACCAGAATTCACAAAACCAATGTGGAAGTGTAGGCAGAGAAGCTGATGTAGCCCAGTGAAGTGTTTGCCTGCTTGTTTTTGATTATATAAACACAATGGGTAACGTATGTTTAAAACCTCCGTAATAAGGACTTTTTTCACATACTGCATCATAAAAAGACTAGATGTCAAACACATTAGCTGACGGAAAGGAAATGAGCGAGAACCTGAGACTAGGCACTTGAACATCACTGTTTTTCACCACAAATCTGTTTCTTGCATTACTCACTTACGCTGAATCCACTTGAACACTGGTGGTTAGATAATATTCTTTTTTTCTGGGATAAATGTTTCTGCTCCCATATAGAGCTACTAATGGTGCACAGAACACCATTAAACATCAGTTATTTTTTGTGGCTCCCAAGACCTCTCATAATCATCTTTGAATGTTTAAAACATTCTTAAAGTATAGCCAAAGGCTATCCATCGTAGGGCTTACATGGACAAAATTTAAAAGGAGTTTTAATTGAAGGTCATTTTAGTCCTCAGATAACGTTAATCACATTGAAAACAAACCTGTCACTGAACAGAACTCCAAACAACAGAGCCATTTGCCAAATGTGATCTTTTTAAATAGGAGTTCTGGCAGGTAAGATGAGTGTTCTGTCACACTTGAGAGCATTTGGGTCCCTGAAGATTTATATGAATGCTTAGCCGTTATCGAACCATCTCCACATAGATGACTTAGTAAATGTCTGTTTTTGCGTCAGATAATGGCTTACAAGTTAATCTCCTCTTGCTTCCCATTACATACACACACACACACTCACACACTCACACACACACACACACACACACACACACACACACATATGCATACACCCATACCCTTTCTTCCCAAACAGTTTATAAAAGACTTTGAGTTCTGACTTTGAATTGACAGTATTACACACAATATCTGCTCATCATCTGCTAATCACATTGGAAGAGTTTATGGTTTCAAATTTACTGAAAACAGTACATAGATTAGGAAATGAGTGGTTTTCCGAAGTAGGTTTTATTGTAGTTTTTAAATTAACTAAGGTTTTTACCTCATGCTTTATAATATTTGATAATAGAATTGACAAATTCATTTTTGAGTGGATTGTTTAGAATAACTATCATAGCAACCCTTAAAGCCTAAATTTCAAATCTTCATTCTCCGCTTTAAATAGTTAGAATGTAATAGATACCATGGTCAGCTCCAACAAATTCCATGTCAGAAATCATTGCATTAAAATAGACATTGTTTTTTTTTTTAATTTTTTTAAAGATTTTATTTATTTATTTGACAGACAGAGAGATCACAAGTAGACGAAGAGGCAGGCAGAGAGAGAGAGAGAGAGAGAGAGAGGGAAGCAGGCTTCCTGCCGAGCAGAGAGCCCGATGCGGGACTCGATCCCAGGACCCTGAGATCATGACCTGAGCCGAAGGCAGCGGCTTAACCCACTGAGCCAGCCAGGCGCCCTAGACATTGTTTTAAAAGCCATCTCTTGCCAACGCTGTCAGTTGTGAGTCAAGTCCCCCTTAAAAAGTGACCTAGAACAATGAATTTCAACCTCTCAAAATACACACCTCTTTTTTTAATTTGAAGATTACATTTTTTTCCTGATACATTGCATTGTGCATGTAGTCCTTATAGTCACAGAATTTTATAAACCATTTCAGCAGCTCTGAAATAAACATCTATGTCTTAATCTTTTTCCTTCATTGAAAATGTCTTATATTGCCACAAGTATATACAGTGTGCTTAGAATACTAGGGATGAAAAGTAATAAGCCAAACTTCTAGTGTAAATGTATGGGAAGTGTTTGAAAATATAGATTGACAAGGCTCCAACAAGAAATATATTTGTCCAGTCCAGACTGCCTTAGCACCCAGATAAAAATTGGTTTTGGCATTATATACTTGATTTTATTAAATGAACAGCTGGTTCTCTTTTTATATATACAGAGTTTATATTCCTAGCCATCTTTGTGACTGTTGCCTGAAAGATATACTTAGGGGTCCCTGGGTGGCTCTGTCAGTTAAGGGTCTGACTTCTGCTCAGGTCATGATCTCAGCATCCTGGGATAGAGCCCCTAAGCCCCACCTCTGGTTTCCTGCTCAGTGGGGAGTCTGCTTGTCCCCCACCCTCAACGTCTCCCCTTAAATAAGTCTTATTGACTTAAATAAGTCAATAAATAATTAAATAAGTAAATAAAAGATACTAGTAGATAAATGGTTAGCAATAAGTATCTACACAAGTGTACCTTTTAATTAGGTGTGATTCACTACCTTGAGCTGCTAATAGCCTCTAAGAATGACAGCTGCAATTAGTTGAATAAACCATTACCTTTATTATTAGAACATTAGGCCATTAATAAGCTGAAATAATTAATAAAATTTTTATCTCATATTGCTATTGTTTAGGTTATCAGAGGCTGATTTATTTAGTAGTTCTTTCTAATTATTCCACTTAATTTTTTGCTTACCCATTTGCTGAACATCAATATAAAACAGGTCAAAGAGAGAAGGGTATTTGAATTCCTAGACAACTGCACTTAAAATGAAAATAAATGTACTATTTATAAATACAGTTATTTTTATATTATATGTCATCTAGGCTTTTTAAAACATGTTATTCCTGTAAGTCTAGGTTTCCTATAATATTCCTTTAAGGTTAGATGTTTTTTAAAAACATTGCTTTCAGGGTGCCTGGGTGGCTCAGTGGGTTAAGCCGCTGCCTTCGGCTCAGGTCATAATCTCGGGGTCCTGGGATCAAGTCTCGAATCGGGTTCTCTGCTCAGCAGGGAGCCTGCTTCCCTCTCTCTCTCTCTGCCTGCCTCTCTGCCTCCTTGTGATCTCTGCCTGTCAAATAAATAAATAAATAAAATCTTTTAAAATAATTGCTTTCAATTTACTTTTGAAAATATTAAAGAATGATACTCTGCATTCTACATATATATCCAAAATATTCAGTTCTAGCAATTTTGCAGGCTCCCTAGAAAACTAGCATTAAAAAAAAACAAAAACAAAAAAAAACTACCATTTACTCTTTTACAGTGTAAAGAATGTATGACAAAGGCCACCTTTCAACTTTCCCTAAATACTATAAACATCTTTATTTCTTTTCTATCTGCTTTTGTCAGAAGTTCTGAAGGACTACATTTTATCTTAAGTTTCACAAAGCAGTTTAGGAGAATATTTAAGCTTAAATTCTTGAAAAGTTGTTATTTTCAGGAGAAAAAAACATGGCGTGTTTTGGGGCTTTAGGTGTATTGAAGATTTCAAACTTCTAGTAAAATAAGGTTTCTCTTTTGTTAGATATATTTAATGATTTAAAGTTATGAAAAGTATCTAAATGCTTTTGATTTTCCCATGGTAATAATCATAAACAGTCTTACCCAGTGGTCATATAGAATATACTTTGTGAATGGTTTTGGGGTTTTTTTTTTGGTATATAAAAAATTATGTATATATTTGCCTTAGTGAAACTGATGAATGAAAATATAATAACCAATATATGCTGAGTTATTTTTTATTTGTATTTTCTGATAATTATGTTTAGAACAAGCCTTTAAAATCCTCCAATAATTTACTTTGCATTTGTATATTTTTACTTTCAAAATTGGTGACTTTTTAGTTCCACTGAATAATTTTTAACATGGGCTGACAAATAGTGTACTTTTTTTTTTAATGTTTTTTTTTATACCTTTTTTTTTAATTTTAATTTTTTATTTTTTTATAAACATATATTTTTATCCCCAGGGGTAAAGGTCTTTGAATCCCCAGGTTTAACACTTTACAGCACTCACCAAATCACATACCCTCCCCAATGTCCATAATCCCACCCCCTTCTCCTAAACCCCCTCCCCCCGGCAACCCTCAGTTTGTTTTGTGAGATTGAGTCACTTTTTTTTTTAAACTTTTATCTTAACAGTACATTACAGTTGCCCGAGCCCCAGTTGAAGATGAAATGGATGGCTGAACTTGATCACTCTAAGCCTCCCACTGTTATACAATATGGCCACACAAGTGAGCACACAGACCCATTTGAGTCACTCTCAGTGCTATAAATGTTTTAATAGTTTTCTTGAAATCTGGAAATGAATCTGTCCACAGATAATGACTCTTCCTTTGAATGTCATTATTATCTCCTTCACGAGTTAATTAATAAAAACTTAGATGTTATGTTACCACTTAATGAAACCTTATTAAGCCTTGATATTTTGATTATGTGGATAAATAAATGTCCTTAGACCAATTTTGAATATGTGCAGGAATACTGACAAGTTATCAAATACATTTTTTTAAAATTTAGAAACATTTACTTTTGACACTTGTTAAATGTGATTTTAATGTAAAGTATCATTTGCTTTAACTTGATTCCAGATTGAAAAATTATGTCTACCTGTTTTAAACAATAATCCTGGTGATTATAGCAGCAACTTGCCTGTTATATCTTAGTTAAAAATAATCTTTATCAGTTATGGAACATAGTTTTCATTAACTAAGGTAACATTTCAAGTAGGTAAGCGTTAAAAAAAAGTTCCCATGCTCTGTTCAGTTTCCATATAAACTTGTTTGATACTGAGGTGGGGGAAGAATCTAACCACTGGCCATGAACTCTACTGTAATCACTTTCTTCTCGAGTGCATTCTACTAGGTCCATAGGGTAGTAGGAGAGAGAAGATGGTTCACTATAGTCTATGAGTATCACAAGAAAGAAGATACTGGAAGCACATGTCCTGCATGTGTCCTGCACTATCACATGCATGCCAGTGAGAGCATATTAGTATTGTCAAATCAGTTGCAATTTTTCATGGCTGAGAGTCAAATGAAATGCTTAAATGCATTGAGTCATTGGGCTTAGAGACTAATTACAGCTAGATTTATGGCTGTGCTAAAATAAAGCTAGTTAGAAAACAGACTAAATTCTCTGAGATAGCACGCCTGACCGATGACTCACCCTAAATCAGGGGAGCATCATTTGTCCTCACTTCTTTGTTTGTCTACTTGACACCTTGCCAGTATCCATTAAGTAGCTGTGAGGAAAGGGCAAGGTGCTATATGGATGCATGGCAGGACACTGGGATTGATTTGTGGCTTTTGATAATTCCTGGATTCTGTTATCTGCTTTAGTATGGAAACGGATCGGCAACTGCTGATAATCACTGGCTGTTACATCCAGGGGTAACTTACTTAACCCAAGTAACTTCAGATCTGACATCTAGAGGATAAACATAATTCCCCGCCATTGCAGAACTCCATCTGCAAGGCCTGAGCCTCCCCTTGGCCTCCCCACTGATTCACTGGAATTTCCAAGGGTATCTCACATGTGCTCAAGAACAAGTCTGCTGGGGCGCCTGGGTGGCTCAGCCATTAAGCATCTGTCTTCGGCTTAGGTCATGATCCCAGGGTCCTGGGATCAAGCCCCACATTGGGCTCCCTGCTCAGCAGTAAGCCTGCTTCCCCCTCTCCCTCTTTCACTCCCTCTGCTTGTATTCCTTCTCTCTGTCTCTGTCAAAATAAATAAAATCTTTAAAAAAGAAAAAAAAAGCACAAGTCTGTTCACTTTTATCTGCTTTGCTTTTTGAAATCTGCTGCCCTTAGGAATCCTTCCACTGCCACCCTTGACAGTGACCTGGCTTTCTGTGTCCTGTGACCTCAATCAAGAGTGCCTTCAGCATTTGCTTTAGTCCTCTCTCTCTGCCTTCGTAAGCTCCCCAGAGCCAGGCCAGGGAACAGACCACTGTTTCCCTCTTGCACCTCCATACCAACACTTCCGTTCTCCAGAGATCACCTCCCTTCTCTTTTTAAAATCAATTAATTAATTAATTAGTTATACAAAGCATCATAAAATAGGTACTTGGAGCACATAATGAAAATAGAAGCCCATTAGCCATTTAGATTCAGACAATCCAGTTATGGAAGGTTTATATGGGAAGGTCACATTTAAATTGAGATGGGAAGGGTGAGAAGGAGCTGAGCATGTGATGAGAGAGAGAGAGAGAGAAAATTTGGGGGTGGGGTGATGGAAAGGCAGGACAGAAGGCAGAAGAGGCTTATGTGAGAAGGAGAATCTGGTGGTTTTAAAGGCATGAAAGAGACCAGATTAGCTACAATAAAGCAAGTGTGAGAGAGAAAGGAAGACGCAGAGGCTGGAGTTAAGAATGATTCCAGATCATATAAGTCATAGTCAAAAGGATTTATGTATAGACTTGTGGGAAGACATTTAAATTTTATTCAAAGGATATTAACATTGTTCTATTTGTGTCACTTATGATTTATGACCAAAAATGTGTAAGAAACAAGGTTTTTAAAAAAAGGAACAACAATAAAACTGGTAATGTTTTTTGTCACAAAATGCTCATATACTCATTTTCACATGTAAAAATCTTTTAATACAAATCTGAACATGCATGAGCTTATGAATATTAAGGTTTACTGGGGAAGTTGCTAAAGTAGGGTTTATTGCATGATTGAAATTTATTAGGTAGAAACATACCAATGCCTGTTGAGTTAATGCATGCACACCTTTTGTCTTCCTGGATGCTGTGAGAAGAAATTCTTAAGTAATATCCAAAAAACACTTTGCATTTCTTTGAAGAAAATAACTCAACTATAGAAAAATTGCAACTGGCAGATCCTGACAGCTTCCAGAGTCCTCATTCAAAAGTAAATGTGTCAAGCAGAGAGCCAATTATCATACGATTTCACTTACTTGTGTAGCTTAAGGAATAACATGGAGAACATTAGGAGATGGAGAGGAGAGATGAGTTGGGGGAAATCGGAGGGGGAGACAAACCATGAGAGACTGTGGACTCTGAGAGACAAATTGAGGGTTTTGAAGGGTGGGAGTTGGGTGAGCCTGGTGGTGGGTATTAAGGAGGGCACGTATTCCATGGAACACTGGGTGTGGTGTATAAATAATGAATTCTGGAAGACCGAAAAAAAATTAAAAAATAAGTAAACGTGGAATCTGCTTATTGAAATGGCTCAAATTCAGTCATGTTCTCAAAAGAATTTGTATCCATAAATTTCTTCAAAAACAACAAATAAACCAACAAGGAATCCTGAGATTAAATTGTTAAGTATCCATCTTTGA
This sequence comes from Mustela nigripes, assembly GCF_022355385.1. NCBI lineage: Eukaryota > Metazoa > Chordata > Mammalia > Carnivora > Mustelidae > Mustela > Mustela nigripes. Next base: position 153,893,687 of record NC_081557.1, on the reverse strand, counting down.
GTACAGCTTTTTAAAATCTTACTGTATTGTATTTTGAAAGAAACAAACTATACTTATAACTATGTTATACAAAATGCTGTATACCACACTGAACAGGAATACTACTCCCTTTGTGCCTTTTTAAGTGTGTGTCTGCCTGTAGCAGCACATTCTCAGGTGTGTTGAAGGTCCTCCGATCTTACCCACATGCCATAATAGGGATGTTTTAGTTACAGTTGTTCAGTTTACATAAGCCTCTTAAGAAATAGACCATTGACACAAAAACAGTAGATGATCAGGACAAAATTTCATTGTTGTGTTTTTGTTTTGTTTTGTTTTCAAAAAAATGTATGTTTTGTTTATACTTTTATCACAAATACAAATTTCCTTGGCTTTATACAATGAAATCCAGTGCTTTTTTTTTTTTCTTCTCTCAAAGTATCTCCCTCCTTCTCCGTAAGTTTTATACTTACAAAGGACTGTTCCGATATCGGATGCTATTGTCTGTGTTTCTTCCTGAAGCAAGTGTTAACTAATCTCTGTGGGTCTGTGTGTAGACTGGAGATGGGGGAGGGGAGGACATGTAGTTGTCCAGGGAGTTGACCTCATCTCTATAGGAAAGCAGACTGATATTCTATATAAAAAGCTTTTGAAAAAGGAAATGGAACGGCTGCTTCCCCGGGGCTTCCCCAGTGGTCAGAATCCTTCATTGCCTTATATCCTCTGGCTTTTGCCCTTCTGGAGCCTCTTCATTGGATGTCTGGCCATTTTTCTTGTTCGTATTTTGGCATATTTTTACCTGTGCTCTTCGGAAAAGATGCTTGGAATAGCATACATGGTTTCTCTGAAAACACCAAAGTACATAACACATTCCAAATGGACAGCAAAATGACAGAGAAAATGTAATTTATTTTATTTTTTTTTATTTTTTTATTTTTTTCATTTTTTATTTTAAAAATAATTATAGAAACACCCAACGGGATGTGTTTAAAAAGAAAAGCAAAACAGCAACCCATCTAATCTTCTTGTTGAGTTTCTACTAAGTATATTATATTGAGTAGGATTTAGAGCTCTAAAAAATAGTCTTTACCTTTTTATGTATTTACTTTTAAGTATGAAAGTTTCCAAAGAATTTTATTTATCTAATTTAGGTAACAGATTGTATTACTTAGGGAGACTATAAATAAAACATTTTCTGAGTTTTTAAATAATCCGAAATTACATGGAATGTTTAAACTAAAACAGGAAAAATTAATTCAACAAAGCTTCAGGTGAACATATAAATTGGCCTTTCTATAGTTTTTTATAGTTTCAAAAGTAAGAAAATATCTTTCATGCAAAAGTAACATGGATACAAGTAAAAGATTTTATTCAACTAATATGGGAACCAGGAAGCTGATAAGACTAGTTGAAAGGAGAATTTGAGGAGTAAAGATTTATAGAGCCAGTCAAAGGAATTCAAAAATGAATTGGATTATTGCTGCAAAACTATTGATATTTTAGTGATCAGTGAACCTTTGGAATTATGTTTTCTACTGAGCAAACATCTACAACTTAAAATTAAGCTCCAAAGTGAGGATGCCTGGGTGGCTCAGTCCCTGAGCCTTCAGCTCAGGTCAGATCCCAGGGTCCTGGGATCAAGTCCCTAAGTTGGGCTCTTTGCTCAGTGGGGAGCTAGCTTCTCCTTCTGCCTGCCACTCCCCCTGCTTGTGCGCGTGTGCTCTCTTTCTTCACTCTCTCTTTCTCTCTGGCAAGTAAATAAATAAAATCTTAAAAAAAAAAAAAACTCCAAAGTATTTAGGCCCCAAACAAATAGCTAAACAAAGTCTAACTCAGATCCTTTCTCTCAGATTAATCATTGATAAGCCTGTTTAAAAAAAAAAAAAAGAAAAAAAGAACGAATATTTAAAAACCATATAGAAATTTTTTTCTTTGTTCCCAAGCTTTAAATTTTCTCATGAGCATAAGTGCTATGAATTTTTTTTAAAAAATAGAGATATCTCATAGGCCCCAAAACCCCTCCAAAAAGACTGTGGTCTATAGTGTGTGTGTGTTTTAACACATGGATTTGTGTACTTGTATATTAACTAAACAAAACATGGTGAGAGACCATTATTAAATGATTTGAGAGCAGATGGTATGCTCTAGAGAGAGAGAATGGGAGAATGAAACATTATTAGAACAATCACTTGCACTGTATTCAGACTTTTTTTTCTTTTTCTAAATTCTTTAATAGAAGTCAGTTAGAAGATATCAATTTCTGGGAAATGGGGCAAGATTTAAAATCAAATCTGGAGGAAACTAGAGATTTATGGGTGGATGTTAAATGGAGAAAGTGTTTCTTCTTCGATGTTGTTTGTACTTGTGTTTGATTCCTATAAAATTTCCCACCTCTTAAACTTGTATAAAGGTACTGGAGAAATACACAGGGTTAGAGACTGTTAATGAATCCTACTAAAATTTTAGTGGTTTAAAAGGTACAAATAGGGGCACTTGGGTGGCTCAGTGGGTTAAGCCTCTGCCTTTGGCTCAGGATATGATCCCAGGTAACTGGGATGGAGCCCCGCATTGTGCTCTCTGCTCAGCAGGGAGCCTGCTTCCCCCTCTCTCTCTGCCTGCCTCTGCCTACTTGTGATCTCTCTCTCTCTCTGTCAAATAAAAGAATAAAATCTTAAAAAAAAAAAGGTACAAATATTTTCTCATTTGTCCAGAACTCCAACCATTAATGTAAACATTGGTAGACAGATTAAACATCAAAATAGCATGCGGGTATGCATGTATCCCTAAACACCCCACCCCCAACAAATCCAGGCGTGCTTTGAGAGGCAATGTGACCTGGTAGTTGAGACGATAGCTTCTGAAGCCGACATTCCTGGTTCCACTTCCTATAAGCTGACTGAATTGGGGTAAATTAGTTATGTTTTATAGAATGGACTTCCTCTTAGTGCCTACATCCTAAGGTTATGGGAAATCACCCAATGAATATCTAACAAGTAGTAAATCTTCAAAAAATATTAGCTACATTTATTATCTAGCCTATAGTTTTGTTCTATAATCAAGACACTTTAAATTTAAACATTGTTTATACTCATTCATTTTTTTTTCGTTATTAAGTACTTTACAATTGATGCATTCCTTCTTTATCCAGAATCCTAACCTGAGGTGGGATTCCCATTGATAACACCAGGAATAGAAAATGGACCTTCTGTAATTGAATTTGGGGGACTCCTTCTATGGGGGAGTAAGGGCTAAGGGGTGGAGGTCTCTCTCATTGCTTTGGATGATATAGTCTCTGGGATCAAGGCTTTTCTAGAAATGTGTGCTCTCAGAAAAAACAATTATGTTTATCTTTTCCCCAGAGAAAAAATTTTTTTCTCAGGGAAAGGAAACTTACTAGCCAATGCATATGTAAATTTTGCCATATCAAATAAAAAAACATCCAAAGAGCTTCTTCTTAAAATTCAAATTCTTGTTTGTTAGCCCCCCAAAGATCTGATCCAGTAATTAACTCTCAAAGCTTGGGAATCTACATTTATAATGAGTACCTTAGGTGGTGAGCATGCATGTTGGCTTTAATGTACTATAACTACTTACACATAAAAAGTAAATGAATTAAAAAATTAAATTTGGTGTAAGCACTTAATATCAAGCAATATATATTTTTATCTATCTTACAACACGCCATATCTTTATGGGGCCATGGTATCTCTTTTTACTTGGATCTGAATCCTAATTTCTGCTACAAATCACCAAGGGATTCCTATTTCACACAATTTAATTGAATTTTTTAAAAAGATTTTATTTATTTATTTGACAGACAGAGATCACAAGTAGGCAGAGAGGCAGGAAGAGAGAGAGGAAGAAACAGGCTCCCTGCAGAGCAGAGAGCCTGACGTGGGGCTCGATCCCAGGACCCTGGGATCATGACCTGAGCCAAAGGCAAAAGCTTTAACGCACTGAGCCATCCAGGTGCCCCTAATTGTGGTGGGGTTTTGTTGTTGTTGTTGTTGTTGTTGTTAAATAACTTGATTTTCTGTTTTCTCCACTGGTGTCCTTAAACATATTCATTTAGTTTCAAATTTTTTTACTTGGTATTATTTGCTAGGTACTAGGCAAAGAACTGTAGAAGGTAAAGATGAAAATTGTGATTTTTTCCCCTCTTCTTAGGAACTTATTCCCCAGTAGAGGACTCCAGCCTACACCAATAATCTCATGATAGTTTATGCTGAACTAGATCCATAGGGAAAATGATTAGCAAGACACATAGCTAGGAGATTAGCATGGAAAAACTTAGAGAAGAAGTATGGTTTTCCAATGATTATTTAGAAAGTATTTACTAGATGCATATGCTGTTCTAGGATCTAAGGATATGGGGATGATGAAGACCTTAGGTCGTTCCTCTTAGATCCCTTCTCTGCTAGTTGGCATGAGAGCTGGGCTTAGAAAAAGGTAATTAAGGAAATTGAGGAGGAAATTGAAGAAGTTCTTATCACTCAGCTTGCTTGCTTTTGTTTGCATTTTTATTTTAACACAGTGCAATGTAGTAAGACATACTCCAAAGTCTAGGGCCAGCTTTGGTTGGCATTCCTGTAGTCGGGAGCCAGGTTCTCTGATCACTGCATTAACCCAGGAAGGCCCCCAAAGGTAATTTTGTATGGCTCTCCAGGTAATGAATTATCAGTTTGCTTCTTGTCTCACTGAGCTTTCACAACTTAAGGGGGTGATCTAGTATAAATATAACTCTAACACCTTGATCACAACAAGCACCTGATTCATATTTCTTTACTAGCTCAGTTGAAATCAGATTAGATAAGTACATTATAGGTTATAAAATATGTACAAAATTCATTTTAAAAATGTGCAGAAATGAGATGAAGGTATATTCCAGTGACCTTTTTGAGAATATCTGTTTATCAGATAATTTGGCTGAGAAGCAATCTTTTTCTTAATGTATTTTTTCTCTTTTGAAAATGAAGACCTAAAAATACTTAAAGATGCAGAACAGCAACCTGTCTCCAGTGATTGTCTCTTAATTAATGTGGTGATCTATGTGGAGAAAAGGGACAATTGCAAGAGTCCCTTAATAATTATCTAGCCAAGGGCTTCAGATAATTACAGTAAGAAGATTTTCAAGACAAAACACTCCGCGAAATTTGACCTCTTATTCAACTCAGGCATTTTGTTTTTATTAAAAGTCTTGTCTTTCTTGTTGATGTTTATGCTTCACAAAGTCAGCGAATGTCAGACAGATCCTTAGAAATAACATTCCTCAACCCACAGCTAGAGGATTGCAAGATAGTAAACCAGGCTTAAACACACACACACACACACACACACACACACACACACCCCACCCTATAGTGAGAATAAGGAGACTTAATGAAAAGAAAATCAAGTAATGCTTGGGTAGGAATAGGGAAATATGGAGTGGAATAATAAAACATATTCAAAATAAGAAGTATTAACTCTTGGCAAAAAAAAAATAGTATCAGACAATGATATGTTCCATTTGTATAGCTGATCATTAATTAGTGGTCTTGCTGTGGGAAACATTAGAGAAAATGCTGAACCATCACATTCATGAATATTAAATTCACCCATTAGCAAAACTTCCTTTTTGCTTAATTTCACAATTGATAGTCCAAATAATATTCAGTTTTTCTTCATTGCAATTAAAAAAATCTTGTCTTTGGATGAGTTTCTGGACTTTAAAAATTCAGTCCAAAACTGCATAAACGTATTTTGTTTTTGTTAAAAGCCAGCTTGCATGGTTTTGATGATCTCTCTAAATCTTTGAAAAGTCTTTCATCAGCCCTCTCTCTAACTTGAATAATGGCAGTGTTTTCTGAAAAATGATAAAACTTCTCCTTGGCGTGCCTCAAGATACAGAGTATATAAACCATCCTTAGAGACTGAGCTCTCAATTCTGAATTGTCCTTTGTGATACCAAGCAAGGGCACTGCTTTGTATTAAGTGGCCATCATGTTAGGTATAGCCAGAGGCAATACTACATTTTCTAAACATGTTATAGTCTTTTAAAAATGACTGACATGTAAATTAGATCACAAGTAGACAAATGCATAGATGTTATATTTTCAGTTTCCGATCTTTTTTCCCCTGAATTACTTTTCTATTTTAGCAGCTTTTGCTCTCAGGCGCCTTGCACTCCATAGTGATGTGTGTTCACACTAACCAAAGCAGTTGTCTTACCTGCCAGAAATAGTTGTGACATTTAGAGAGAGGACCAAAGGAGAGAGCAGCCCATAACACCCAAAGCTGAAAAGCTAATAATGAAATTGGGACATCAATCACACAGAGATTTAGGGGCAATGAATGTACAGCTCCATCTTTAAAAATGTTATTAAAATGATTTCTGTTCTAAATATGATTTAAAGTAACCCATGTTAATTCTATTTATTGATTTATTAACTCATTCAATATATATCATGCTATGCTGTTAAGATAATAAAATTGAAAGTCTAAAATTTCATGTTTAGACACTCACTGAATACTTGTTCTATAACACCTGCATGTGTATATTTGTTTGAAAGTCTTATTTTACAGGTATGCATATGAAATACAGATTGGATAACTTGCCAAATTATAATAATTTTATCAGTAGTACCTTGAAAGTAGCTTCAAGCTTTTAACTAATGATAATCTATTATATCATGCTGCCTTTTTCCTGAAGTAATGTGTTTGTATCTTTCTTTTAATGAAGCACTTATCTATTTCACACTTGCTTAAAGGAACTCTGAATTCCTTTGATGTGCCTAGTTCCCTGTCCCAGGGGGACAGGGAATGATGAAAACACTTTTATCTATTTCTACAGAGATTGTAAAAAAAATTATTGTCCTAGCTCATAGGATCCAACAGTACATTACAAAGGTTATCCACCATGGCCGGTGGGATTTATCCATGGGATGCAAGGGTGGCTCAACATTCACAAATCAATCAATGTGATAGAACAAATCAGTAAGAGAAGAGAGAAGAAACACATGGTCCTCTCAATTGATACAGAAAAAGCATTTGACAAAATCCAGTATCTGTTCCTGATTAAAACGCTTCAAAGTACAGGGATAGAGGGAACATTCCTCAATTTCATAAAATCTACCTACAAAAAACCCACAGCAAATATCATCCTAAGTGGAGAAAAGCTGACAGCCTTCCATTTGAGATCAGGAACATGACTCTCACCACTCTTGTTCAACATCATACTAGAAGTCCTAGCAATCAGACAACAAAAAGAATTAAAAATATTCAAATTGTCAATGAAGAAGTTGAACTCTCTCTCTTTGCAGATGACATGATACTTTATATGGAAAACCCAAAGACTCCACCCACAAACTACTAGAACTCATACAGCAATTCAGGAATGTGGCAGGATACAAATTCAATGTACAGAAATCAGTTGCTTTCTTATATACTAACAATGAAAATATAGAAAGGGAAATTAGAGAATCAGTTCCATTTACTATAAGACCAAGAACCATAAGATGACTGGGAAGATACCTAACCAAAGAGGTAAAAGATCTGTACTCAAGGAATTCCAGAACATTCATGAAAGAAAGTGAAGACACAAAAAGATGGAAGACAATTCCATGTTCATGGATCAGAAGAATAAACATTGTTAAAATGTCTGTACTGCCTAGAGCAATCTCTATTTTCAATGCCATTCTGATCAAAATTCCACCATTTTTCAAAGAGCTGGAACAAATAATCCTAAAATTTTTATAGAACCAGAACAGACCCAAATTGCTAAGGAAATGTTGAAAAAGAAAAACAAAACTGGGGGCAGCATGTTGCCTGATTTCAAGCTTTAGTACAAAGCTGTGATCACCAAGACAGCATGGTACTGGCACAAAAACAGACACATAGACCAGTGGAACAGAATAGAGAGCCCAGATATGGACCCTCAACTCTATAGTCAAATAATCTTCGACAAAGCAGGAAAAAATATACATTGGAAAGAAGGCAGTCTCTTCAATAAATGGTGCTGGGAAAATTGGACTGCTATGTGTAGAAGAATGAAACTCAACCATTCTCTTACACCGTACACAAAGATAAATTCAAAATGGATAAAAGACCTCAGTGTGAGGCAGGAATCTATCAAAACCCTAGAGGAGAACATAGGCAGTAACCTCTTCGACATTGGCCACAGCAACTTCTTTTGAGATATGTCTCCAAAGGCAAGGGAAACAAAGGCGAAAATGAACTTCTGGGACTTCATCAAGATAAAAAACTTCTGCACAACAAAGGAAACAGTCAACAAAACAAAGAGGCAACCCACAGAATGGGAGAAGATATTCGCAAATGACACTACAGACAAAGGGCTGATATCCAAGATTTATAAAGAACTCCTCAAAGTCAACACACACAAAACAGATAATCACATCAAAAAATGGGCAGAAGACATGAACAGACACTTCTCCAAAGAAGACATGCAAATGGCTAACAAGCACATGAAAAGATGTTCATCACCATTAGCAATCAGGGAGATTCGAATCAAAACCACATTGAGATACCACCTTACACCAGTTAGAATGGCCAAAATCAACAAAACAGTAAACAACAAGTGTTGGAGAGGATGTGGAGAAAGGGAAACCCTCTTACACAGTTGGTAGGAATGCAAGTTGATGCAGCCACTTTGGGAAACAATGTGGAGATTCTTTAGAAATTAAAAATAGAGCTACCCTGTAACCCTGCAATTGCACTACTGGGTATATACCCCAAAGATACAGGTGTAGTGAAAACAAGGGCCATCTGTTCCCCAATGTTCATAGCAGCAATGACCACAGTCACCAAACTGTGGAAAGAACAAAGATGCCCTTCAACGGACAAATGGATAAAGAAGATATGGTCCATATATACAATGGAGTAGTATGCCTTCATCAGAAAGGATGAATACCCAACTTTTATATCAATATTGACAGGACTGGAAGATTATGCTGAGTGAAATAAGTCAAGCAGAGAGAGTAAAGTATCATTTGGTTTCACTTACTTGTGAAGCATAAGGAATAACATGGAGGACATTGGGAGATGGAGAGGAGAAGTGAGATGGAGGAAATCGGACAGGGAGATGAGCCATGAGAGATTGTGAACTCTGAGAAACAAACTGAGGGTTTTGGAGGGGGAGGGATGGAGGTTGTGGGTATTATGGAGGGCACGTATTGCATAGAGCACTGGGTGTGGTGCATAAACAATGAATTTTGGAACACTGAAAATAAAAATCAACTTTCTGTTTTCTAAACATAAGTATAAGAGTACTCCAACACAGTCCTACCACCTCATTTTTGTTTTGTTTTGTTTGGAACATTCAGTGGCTGTCCATTTGCCTAGGGAAACTCAACAGAGGCAAACATTGTTTTCCAGGTTAAACTTGATGATTCTGCTAGGAAAGTAAATTGTGTGCACTTGCTCATCTGTTCTAGTGGACTTTCTAATAAAATCATCTTTGTGCTGCTTATATCTTGGTTTCCATACAGATGAGATGCGTGGGTACTCCACATCGAATTCTGATTGAGTTGTGAAAAAGGGGATAAGAAGTCTGCAGATGAAAACAAAACAAAACAAAACATAACAAAACAAAAAAGAATGCCAATCCTGGTAAAGGTAGAGCTAGAGAAGAATTAATTCCTATACTTAAATTCCAGAGATATCAAAATTGAAAGTAAGAGGAATCTAAAATGAAGATAAACTAAACAATAAAAATTTGTGTAGGAATATGTAAAATAAATATTATAGTTATTCACGATAATCAAATATAGATTTATATTGAATTATTTCTAATCTCGAAGATCAAATTTCATTTCTTCCTTCTCATTTTAAAACACATTATGCAGTCTTCTTTGTATAAAAAGTGACTTTTTTCTTGTTTCCAAATGCTTGGAATTATTTTTAAAAATATTCTATGATTTAGAAATTTGGGTGAATAGAAAGTGGTTTTATATATAAACATAGTGTGTGTACATATCTATATCTATCTATCTATCTATCAATACTTCAGACTTGGCTTTTAGTTAATGTAACAAACTGGGCCATCCAAATCATTTGTTTACAAGCTAGCTGTGATGTCCAGAGAGTCACGCTATGACAACAAACTGGCAGTACAGTTCTTTTTTTCTTTTTTTTTTTTAATTTTTAATTTAAACTCAAGACATATAGTGTATTATTAGTTTCAGGGGTGGAATTTAGTGATCTATCAGTTGGATATAACACCCAGTGCTTATTAAATCATGTGCCCTCCTTAATGCCCATCACCTAGTTACCCCATCCTCCCAACCTCCTTCCCTCCAGTAACCTCAGTTTGTTTCCTATATTAAGTCTCTTATGGTTTGCCTCCTTCTCCGTTGTTATCTTACTTTGTTTTTCCTTTCCTTCCCCTATGTTCATCTGTTTTGCTTCTTAAATCCAACATATGAGTGAAATCATACGGTATTTATCTTTTTATGACTGACTTATTTTGCTTAGCATAATACCCTGCTTTTCCAAACATGCATTACAAATGGCAAGGTTTCATTTTTTTGCTGGCTGGGTAATATTCCCTCATATATACAGACGTCTTTTTTATCCATTCATCTGCTGACAGACATCTGAGCTCTTTCCATAGTTTGGCAATTGTAGACATTGCTGCTATAAGCATTGGCGACGGTTGGGGGGGGATACCCCTTCAGATCACTATGTTTGTATTCTTTGGGTAAATACCTAGTAGGGCAATTGCTGAATCATAGAGTAGCCCTATTTTTAACTTTTTGAGGAACTTCTATGCTGTTTTCCAGAGTGGCTATACTAGCTTGCATTCCCTCCATGAGTATAACAGGGCTCCCCTTTTCTCTGCATCCTTGCCAACATTGGTTGTTTCTTGACTTGTTAATTTTAGCCACTGTGTCAGATGGTATCTCATTGTGATTTTGATTTGTATTTCCCTGATGATGAGTTGATGTTGAGCATTTTTTAATTGTCGGTTGGCCATTTGTATGTCTTCCTTGGATAAATGTCTGTTCATGTCTTCTGTGACTTTAGGCAAAAATGCAATCTGACATATATGCTTATCATCAGTAAAATGGGATGATTAACCATGAGATTATTCAATAAATAAATATAAATTCCTTCCCCTGCCTTTCCCACCCTAGAAATTTAATCTTTATGATCTCATTGTCTATCTTACTGCAAAAACAGAGACCATATGTTTAAGGCTCCTTTGGTTCTCTTGTTTCTACCTAGAAATATCACTGCATGTTCATATGTCCTGTCTCTTTCAAGGTGAACAATCCTGGGAACATCCCTGTGTTCTTGACTCCATAATTTCTCTCTCTTTTGAGATTTTACATTATCAATCAACCACTCTGTCTTGTGAGACTCTCTTCCTATTAAAATCATTAATGAGTGTCTCCATTTCTTTAAAAAGAAAAACAAAACAACAGAACAAAACCAAAAAGACTAATAGTCATTGCAAATCACATTACCCTAAAAATTAATTGTCCCAGAATCTTTCTCTACTCATCAATTCTCATTTTTTTCTACCATCCTGGCTTCCAGTGATCCTGTTTATTTTCTTATTCCCTAAAATCTGACTTCATCTTTTCTAGGTTCCTCAACAAACTTATATATTTAATAAATATATGTATACCCCATGCATAAAAGACAGAGTACTAGGGCATCTGGATGGCTCAGTCAGTTAAACACCTGCCTTCAGCTTAAGTCATGATCCCAGTGTCTTGGGATTGAGTCCCACTTTGGGCTCCTTGTTTAGCAGGAAGCTAAACAAGAGAGTCTCTCCCTCTATTTGCTGCTCTCCTTGCTTGTACTCCCCCTCCTTCTCTCTGACAAATAAATAAATAAAATCTCAATAAAAAAAAGAAAGATTGAGTATAAAAGTGCAAATTGTGTACTTCTCTTATTTTCTTATCAGTTCTTGAAACTGTCAGTGCTGGCACCAAACTGTTAGTAAAACAGCTTTTTCATTTAGCTTCTAAACATTATTTCCCATTTGCCTTTGCTTTTCCCTCTTTTTCCTACCTTGCCTCCTAGTGAAGTTTCTTCATTTGATACCATGTTTTATTTCACTTGTCTATTTTTCTCTTAGTTTTGTGGAGTCTAATGACTTCTTCAGATACCTCTGTGGAGTAATATTCAAATATATATCCAAAGTTTCAGCTCTAATCTCATATTTTCAACATATATGTTGAAATATATAAAGGAAGCATCTCAGACTCAGCATAATAAAATATAATTGGCACTACAATTTATTTTGTCCTCTTTTTCTCTATCACTGCTACTAATAGTCCCCATCTTTCTAGTCATATTCAAAACCTTACTGTTTTTATCCCTTGTTCTTGTGTTATCTGCTTACATTCAAGTACTGTTGGGAGCTTAAGAGTTTCACATTTCTGTACATTTTGAAGGCAGACATTAACTGCTTTAGGTTTGAGACAGTATTTCAAGGATTTTTATAAAGGGAAAACACCTTAGAAGATAAAAATAATTTCTTTGTCTAAAGTAAAGTGCAAGCATGCTTATAGCCTTGGTTAGAGATAGTGTCTCATTCTGGAGCAAAGGAAAGACATGTTTACACCTATTATAAAAGATTCAGGTTCCCTAAATCCTGGATTCCTCTTCTGTAATGATGCAATCTTCTGTGCTTCCTGAACTTCCCTATGGGAATTAGGGCTTAAAGAATCAACTCAAGAAAATGTTGATACTCTGCCTACTTGTATTGTGATGGATAATCAAGGCATTTACCTCTGATCCAGGACTCTTGTGCTTTTAGCCAGCATCTATAAAACTGTGACAGACTAACTCATTAGCTTGCAAGTAGGATAAAATCTCAGACTTATCACAGTTCCTTAACATCAGTTGCTCAATTCTGTCCATTAAACTTTTACATCTAACTAAAGCAATCCCTTTGTTCCATTTCCATTCCCATTCCTCTAGTCACCTGACCACCTCTCTCCATATTATTGCCTTAGCTAATCTACTTCATGATCTAGCCATTTAATAATAACTTCCATTAGTTGAGTAGGTTGATATTGGCTAACATTGTGTATTTGATAACTATACAACACAAAATATGTGGAAGTTCTATCTCTGAATTACACTATAAAGAAATAACATTTTCTGTTTCATAATTTATAATTTGGAGGCATTTATTGATAAATAATGTAAAAATTACCATTAGTTGCTCAATTCTTTGTATAAAACAGTGTTAATTCTACATTTGCCTCCCCAAATCTTATAATCCCTTAAATACAAAAACATTGCACATTTTTGGAAACATGTCATGGTGTTATTGGTTATTATGACATATTATCATAAATATTAATGTAACACTATTGGTATTTGCCATTTCTAAGACCTCTGTACCCTATTTTTTTCCCCATGTATAACCTTATATCAAGGTTATAATTAACGGATGTAGCAGTCTAGAGTTTCACAGACACAGTACTAAGACTTTTGTGAGGTTGACCCAAGAGTCTATAAAAAATGGTCATAATATATATCATGTTTTGCTTCAATTATGAGAAACCAGTTATTACAAGGATAGGAGGTGCTTCTCTATCAGCATTATAAACATGAAGAAAAGTATATTTGTCTTTAAGTATTGTTGCTGTGAATATTTCTTACCCTCACTATGGTCTAAATAAAACACCACTTCTACTTATAAGTCTTCAGTTAAAAACAATTAGGACACTGTACTTGCAGCATTTCCATTGGTAAAAAGTAATTGCTATAGAGCTATGTCACTTGGAGGCACTCAGAACATAGCAAGTCCTATCTATCACTTAGTACTAAAAGTTTTCAGCCACATTTCTAGGTAGCTGAGAGGGAACAAAAAGGGGGACTTGTGAACCAGTTTGAGAAAGGCAAAATATTGACAATAGAGAGCCAAATGTGGCTAGTTGATGAAAAAGGCAAAAGCTTCGATTCTTAACATAATTGTTTGTTGTTTTGATCTTTTCCCCCTAAAAAGCTTTATGAAAATTGCAGTAAAATAAAAATATAACAACAGCAGGTAATGTGTTTTGGGATAATATAAGATATGCATTTATTGGGATACTTAGATCACAAAAATAAAATACTTAAGACAGTCTAGAGATGCTTAGTAAATATTTGTGGTATTCTGATTGTGTGCCGGTCATTATAGGCTATTTTATGTATATCATTTCACTTAGGACAAGAATAGCCTGAGAAAGGTTTTATTATTACCATTTTCCAGTTGAGACCTCTATATTATACAAGATCTCACTGATATCATCTGCCACTAGATTAATTGGCCACCAAATCCCAGGCTTTTAAAAGCTTATTTTTTCTTTGTCTTCTCAACAACAAATAGTGCATACAATTATTGAGGGAGGACATCATGACACACAGTATTTAGAGTGATTGTGTAAATACACTTCGAAGTCCTCAAGAATAATAGGATTAGGAATCATCCTCAATATATAGTTTTCCAACACGTACACATACATACACATATGTACCCACACCACCTTCTCCTTGCAACCAAAGAGACCCTTACAACATCTCAAATACAGAATATTCTATATGCTGTTTGTTTTTCTCCATTTTGCAGAAATTGAGGAGTTTCCACTCATTAAAAACAAGAGGTATAATCTAATCAAATTAAAAAAGATTGGTTGAGGCACAGTTGGTTAAGCATCTGACACTTGGTTTGGCTTAGATCTGATCTCAAGTTTGTGAAATTGAGCTCCTCATGGAACTCTGTGCCCAGTGTGGAGTCTGGCTGAGTTTCTCTCCTCCCTCTCCCCTTCCCCCTCCATCTCTCTCTCTCTCTCTCTTTCTAAAATAAATCAATCTTTAAAAAAAACAAAAGAAAAGAGAATGGTTGACAAACTAAATACAGAACTCTGTATTGAGAGTTCCATGATGTAATCCAGAAATAATGGGTACTTTAAAAATAATTAAAGAACACAAACATTTAAGTGCCTAACTAAAGAAAGAAGAAAAAGACAGCATCACAGAGCAAAGGGTATTCATTTGTCATGATGAGGAAATAAATAATATTTGATTCCCCTTTAAATTCTCTGTGAAGGGGTACCTGGGTGGCTCAGTGGGTTAAGCCGCTGCCTTCGGCTCAGGTCATGATCTCAGGGTCCTGGGATCGAGTCCCGCATTGGGCTCTCTGCTCAGCAGGGAGCCTGCTTCCTCCTCTCTCTCTCTCTCTGCCTGCCTCTCTGCCTACTTGTGATCTCTCTGTGTCAAATAAATAAATAAATAAATAAATAAATAAATCTTAAATTCTCTGTGAAATAAGGCAGGGTAAATAAATAAAGATCATGACTAAGTGTAATATGTGCCTCATGGGCTTGATGGACTGCTATGTTTTATTGTGATAATCAGAATGAATTTAGTATAAGGGCTTGAGAGATATTGCCATTTCCAGAATAAAGCTAAAGAAGACAAGGCCTGTGACCCAGGCAAAAGCTTTATTGGTCGCTCACAAGGCCTAAGGAACGGGGTACCTAGGCGGCGCCTGGATAGTGCAGTTGGTTAAGTTTTCCACTCTTGTTTTCAGCTCAGGTCCACAACTCAGGGTCCAGAGATCATGCCCTGTGTCTGGCTCTCATTCCCGCTCAGCAAGTGAGAAGGAATCTGCTTGAGATTCTGCCTCTTCCCTCTACCCCTCTCCCCACCACTCATACTCTCTCTTTCTCTCTAAAATTATTTAAAAAAAAAAAAAAAGAATTGAGGAAAGAGCCTCAAGTGATAATACTTCAAAGCATTCTAAAAGCTGTAGTTTCTGTGCCACATGTTTTGAGGGAAATGATTTATTTCTGAAGTTTTATCATCTTTATTTTGTTAGAAGACACTAATGAAAAGGCCTAAGCCAAAAAATTACTATGCATTGAATTCATAATAAGCTATTTTTCTCTTTGAAAAAATTAATTAGCTTAGTGTATACAGATTTAATAACCATGTGATAAAAAAATACATTCTTTGTAAAACATAGACATAGTAGCTGAGTGCCTTTGGAGCCAGACTGCCTATCTCTGTTCATTCATTGATAAAATACAAATAATAGTAGTAACTTTCTCATAAGGTGGTTTTTTAAGATCAAATAGTCCTTGTGAAACTCCTGGAACAGTACCAAATATAGATAAGCACGAAATAAACCTTAGTTGTGGGATAGAAAATTAAACATTTTAATATTTTATTTGGATCACCTTCTAAGGATATACCCAGGCTATTACTTTTATTGATAATCTTTTAAGTAGATTTTCTTTTATCTCAGATCTGTTGAGACATGGATAGAGGTTTTCAGAGGAAACTTTTTCCAAGTAACCAAAAGAAAGTAACAACTGCAATTGTGTGACAAAGCTTAACAATAAAAGAATTTTCAGGGGAAAATAATTGCAGCACCTACAGAAAGTGACTACTGTGGCCTGCGGGGCATTGTTCCTGAGCTCTTCTGTCTGTCAGAGATGCTAAACAAAGGTATTCCAACTTGAAAGCTGAGATCCACTTGAAGAGTTTTCCTTCTAGATCTTCAAAGCCTTTCACATGTGATTGACGTCTGCTTCCAGTAGTTAAGGAGACTCCCAGACCCTCAAGTATCACATGCATCTGACTACATGCACTGTGTTCCTGCTCTGATTTTCTTAGAGCCTTTCCTAGTCTTTCTTTCTTAGACAAAGAAGACACATCTTTAGTTTGTTTTTTAAGACTCTCCTCCTAGATTTCATGTCCACTTATCTTGAAGTTACAGTCTTAGGTCTCTGCTTCAGAGCCCTGTTAAATCCTAGACACCATCTGGTGTACAAGCAGTTTATTTTGCCTGACATATTTTCTCCCAGTCAGATACTAAGACCAGTTTCCTACCTACTTTTGAAAGCAAACACCTGGCCCTTGGATTGCTAAGATTTTAATGGTAGACTTCCTCTTTCTGGGAGCTTTTAACATTCCCAAGATGCTTAAAACACAGAAGCAGACTCCTAATCTCTTTCTAATCCTTACCCCTCACTGATTCTAAACAGAGTTGCTAGTTTTAAGACTTGCCTCCATGTATCAGTGCAATTGCAAAGATGAAATGACTGGCTGCTTCTGAGCTCAACACAAGGGTAGATCTTTTTCAGGTTGACCCACTTTCACTTTGATGTCTCATTCAGCCACTACCCCAGGGACTGATCTGCAAAAATCCTCTCTATGCAAACTTAAAATAATAAGCAAAAAAACACACACACACACACACACACACACACACACACACATACATATATATACATATATATATATATATATATGTATAGTAGTATTTTTCATTAATGGAAGAGGAAGTTTCATTTTTAGACATGAAAACAGAAGAGAATTTATTTCCAGACTTCCCATTGTATATCAGTGTTTAGAACTAGGTCTATAACCAAGTAGCAGGAAAAAAGCTGGCAATGTTGCTCTGTTGTGAAGTCTTATTAGATGAGTCAGCTAATTACATGGCATTATCATAAATATGGCAGTCACTAAGCTGCTTGTTAATGTTTATAAGAAGAATAACATTTTAAGATAGAATACTACCACTTTGCTATATAATGAAAAGTTCCTTTAAAAAATGATTTCGTACTGATTTCTGATTTGTAGACGAGGCCAGTTATTTCATAATTTATAGTTGAATGTATTTAAAGCTGGGTTAAGGGATAATAGATAAATAACATACAAAAAATAAACCCCAAATAGTTTTAATGTATTAAATTTACTTTTTCCTTCATTTTAAACTTTTTAATTTTAAACTTTTTAAGTTAATTTTAATTATATCTGTTCCCTTTATCTTTCTCTCACTCTGAGGCGTTTCCAAAACTAAAGAAATAGAAGGGCAAATGTCAAGAAAATAAGTAACAGGCTGATTAATTATCCAAAATAGGGTAAAAGTGGCTTCTAAATACATATTTCTATGGGAGACTGTCTTCTCTAAAAATACCATTGAATTAAAAATAGATTTGCATTTTTAATTTGAAAAGATTCCCCTGTAGGTATGAACTAGGTATCGTAGTATAATATGTTTACTATAGACACGGCATTCACCAATTTGACTATTCCCAAGTGATCCAGATGGTTGATGATGTAGTAGTCTGTAAGTTTGCTGAGACGCAATCTGAGTTGGTGTATAACACATGAAGAGCGTAGGTTGTTTTGCCAGTAAAAAGCCTAGCAGATGACCAGGAGCTTTATTTTCACTCAGCTTTGTTGCTAGCCTTTGTTTATTACAGCATATGTAATTTATGATGAAAATCATGTACTGTAATTGTACTTTTTAATTAAGAGAACAAGATCGTCTCATAATGTGTGTGGTATGTGTGTGTTTTCCCATATTTTAAAGCATGTCTTAAGCAAGGCTAACATCGATAGAAAAATTATGAACTAGGATATCTAAAACACAACAGGATACTACAGTATCAAAACTTTAAATTTTCCATCTTCTTGAAAAGTTAGGCCAACAAATTCTAAAATACTGCTACATTGAAATAGCAGTGCAAAAAATTCAAAATATTGTAGTTAAAGAATTGTCTCTATGATTGTACCAGGCCTATAACCTTTTAATTCTTGCTAATGTCTTGCCCTCCCACTTACCCACTCTTTTAGATCTGTTTCATTTCACAATGTCTCAACTCTTTGCCCTTTTGCCTTGAAAGGAACAGATTAGTCCAATAGGTTTCAGCCACAAGGCCTCCAGTAGCAGATAGCCATTAATCCTGGTCCTGCCATAGCATTGAATAAACCAATTCTGTTGGTCACTTTAATTCTGCCCTAAATCTAAACCATCTAAATCATACTTTACCCTAAAATAAAAATTGAATTTTAATTTAACCATATGTAATTGGAAAGAGAGGTAAGAGTTCATTGTCTCTTTAGCAGTATTTATTATTCTTTTGGTTATACCAAAATATGTTAATTTTCATGGTTTCATGTCATAGCACTTAACTACTAGAATGCATGGAAATAGTCTTTATAGTCTGTAAACAATAAATATGATCATTCCATTATTTTTGAATTCTTATTCATAACATTAAGACTTAAGATATTAATGGTATTTCTGAAGTACATGTATTCTTTTAGTTTTAAAGATTAAATAACATTGTCCAATATTTAAAATAATTGTTAAATTTCTTTTCTTTATAAACTTCCTTAGCTGTTTTAAAAAAAAGAATTGAAGTTAATCTGATTTTCAATCAGATGCCCTTTGTTCTCCATTTCAAATGTCATTATTAAAACACTAAGAACTGACAGCAAAAATTTGAATATATTGAATATATTTTGCCTTATTTTCAAACAAGACTCTCACAACTGCCTACTTCATTTTCTAGTTTTTCAATAAAATAAATGGTACTTAGCACTGTCTACACACATATCATTTACTCTCTTTTTTTAAAATTGGGAATATATGAAATACACATTATTTTAAAAGTCTATGTTATTTTCACTGGAACAGGAGTTCTGAGCTTGATTCCATGTCAGATACATTGGATTCTTTGAGATGAGTTCTAAGTGCAACCTTTTATCCCCTCTTAAATTGGAGTTCTTTGTTTAGTTTCTTAATCATTGGAATTACTATCTCCTCTGTCTCCATTGTTTGATCTGTTGAGTTACTTGGGGTTGATTAATACTGTTTGTAGCAAAGTATTTTCACCCAAAATATCCTTCAGTGTAAATATCAAAATATCCTTCAGTGTAAAAATGATGGGGAAAAAGTTTGAGGCAAAGATGCCTGGTAGTGGATGAAGCCATGTTATTATAAATATTGTCATATATTTCTTCTCAGAATCTTTAGAATACCTTGTGTATTTGTCAATAGTTTTTTATAGATTTCAAAATGAAAGATTTTTTAAAAAGCGGGTTTTTTAGGTATTCACACTTATAGTAAATATATTGCTATAGTCTAAACTAAATGATACCACAGACCATACAGTTGATGATGTTGAGTAATAATTTCCTATAGGAACATATAAAATATTCACAGGGACCTAGAAACCTACATTTTTAACAAGGATTCCTAGTGATTATAAGTCTTGTTTCAGAGGATGGTTTGGGGAAATAATTTTCATCTCCATTTTGCATTAGAATAAATATACAATAAAATTAAAAGTCATGCAATTGAACAAAAATAATTTTGTTATATAAAGTACTAATTTACATTTGTTAAAAGATAAACTGAGGCACATTAAAATTTTTAGGAGTTCATTTGAGCAAAAATTTGATTCAAATCCAGAATCATACAGTCTAGCAGATAGGAAGGAGCTCGAGATGATGTACAAAATGAAACACTTGTAGCAGAAGGGAGTGGGAATAAGTAAGTTATACTTACAGGATAAAGCAGGTTGGTTATGGCGATGTTAATTTCCTTTAGGGAATGGTGAGGCATCTATCAGGCAGTTAACCTAACTAGTGCTGATCTGGAGATTCCTGATTGACTCGTTGAAGATTCCATTTCTATGAGAACTGAAACTGTAATTACGTCTTTGTTTGATTATGGGGGGCTTAGCCTAAATGATTCCATTTGGGGCCTGTCTTATTATTTTTTTAACAGTTTCCTCCTTTTGATCAGGATCTCAGCCTAATTAAGAGATTTGATAAAAAAAAAATATTTTAAAGCACTAGCACTACTCCCAGTTATCACTCTGACGTTATCATGGTTTTTATTGAATCTCTTCATAACACTTATAGGTCAAGATGTCAGGTTCACATTTGTTAAGTTGGTCATTCTCGTTGTTCCTTTCATGATGTTCTACTCTTAGGGAGGTCATTTGCTTGGTGGCTAGCAGCTGTGAATATGCATTGAATCTTTTGAGAGAATACAGTGCACTGGAAAGACTACTATGATTATTATGGGCAGAATTATTCCCAATGTGTGGAGTGCATTTTTTTTAAAGATTTTATTTATTTATTTGACAGACAGAGATCACAAGTAGGCAGAGAGGCAGGCAGAGAGGAGGAAGCAGGCTCCCTGCTGAGCAGAGAGCCTGATGCAAGGCTCCATCCCAGGACCCTAAGATCATGACCTGAGCCAACAGCAGAGGCTTTAACCCACTGAACCACCCAGGCGCCCCTGTGGAGTGCATTTTAAAGCCATGGACCACAAGACCCAAACTAGTCAGACTCAAATAAGCCAAAGAAAAACCCCTTTGAAGAGGTCACTTTCTTAAGCCAGCTGGCTTGTTCGGTGATCTTTTGTAGCTGGGTATCAACTTCCCCAGAAATGTTCATCTAAATGTAGCAAGTGCTGTTGGCCACAGCACAGACTTCTTGCTTAGCTAAGAGATAATTGAAGGTTACCCTATTATCATGAACAACTTTGGCCAGAGAATCTGAGGACTTTTGCTAGGTGGATATTTCTTTGGCATCAGATTCTGCAACATTTTCAAGAATTAAGGGGAGATTCCTGATCATAGCCTCATTCGCACTTCTACTCTGGGGAGTAGGGATCTACCAAAGGAAGTGAATCTTAAATCATGAATGTCTACTGATAATTCCTGTTTGAGTCTGTGGCTAGAAAGGCAACAGCCACGGAGGCTGGTAAAACGTAGGTAAGGGTCTATAGACCACCCAAGTGGTTTTACTTTGTTTACCTTTGCCTTGTATCCCTTTCATTGTTTAGAACCTGGTTGCAAAGTTCCCCAGGTTTGGGATTGTTAACTAGAGATAGGGAAATGGACCTCTAGGGTTAGGGAATCTGACACCATAGAAATGAGGCTGAGTTTGAACCAGAGAAACTGAGGCATTGTAAAATCAGGGAGAAGTTTGCAATGGTCACAACTACTGGATCCACCAACGTTGTGGCAAATCCTACCGTATAGTTTGGAGGTTGGATTACCGTTTTCTGCAATGGCCTAAGATACATGAATAGTGGCATTATCTTTCCAGGCCTGAAGAAGGAAAAGATAGACAAAAGCATCATAAAGATACTCATGTGGTCAGAGAAGAAAGGACTATAAAGAAATGATTTTGATTTCACGTATTAGGAAGAAGCAGTCTGCTTCAATGTCAGCATCTTCTTTTCCCAGACAATTTGATTTTGAGGTCTTCAACATTTGTACAGGACTGGATGTCAGGTGGAGCTGCCCTCAGGTGTAAAATATGCACCTGAATTTTAATACCTTGAAATTGGCTGCAGTGTTAGTGGTCCAGCGTACTTGGTAGGGTCCTTTCCATGAATCTCACTTTTGCAAAGGCAAAATGATCTATAAATGACAAAAGCTTTAAAATGCCCCTGGTTAAAGATCTGAGGAGAGTTCATTATAATAGAATTGATGAGGAAACTTACATTTTAAGATAATAACTGGAATTATGACTGATAACATTATACCAGAATATATCATATTTTTATGAATTGTGTACAAATTTGAGAACACTTGTACAATAACATGCATTTATTTCATCTATCTCTCTATTTATGTACATATGTATATATATTACAGATATATATAGAGAGAGACATAGGTATGTGTATACACAAACACACATCTGTGTCCAAAAATATAACCTAAGAAAGTTTATCATCACTACGTAACAATGCTTAAAACATAATGTAATATACCAAATAAACCTAATTGGTTTTATATCTCTCTTTTATAATCTGAGAGATAAACCCTTTGAGATTTTCCAGGGTTCCTCTAGGAAATCTCAAAATTTTAGCTTGAAGTTAGAATCTGATTTTTTTTTTAAAGATTTTATTTATTTCACAGAGAGAGAGATCACAAGTGGGCAGAGAGACAGGCAGAGAGAGAGAGGAGGAAGCAGTCTCCCCACTGAGCAGAGAGCTGATGCGGGGCTCAATCCCAGGACCCTGGGATCATGACCTGAGCCGAAGGCAGAGGCTTTAACCCACTGAGCCACCCAGGCACCCCTAGAATCTGATTTTGAGAAAATGTCAAAAGGATTAAGCATTTGATTAATTGGGATCACAGATCGTTATGAAATAATACTTAATTATCTATTTAACAAAAGTGACAAAAGATGATGTTAAAGGCAAATGCAAAAGGACATAGTTAGGAACAAAACTAAGCTCTCTTAATAGTGAGAAGATTGGGACTTATTAAGAAATCAAAGTCCTGAAAAAGACAATGTGAAGTATGTTAAGTTATTTTGGTAAAACACAAAATCTTTGCTGACCGGACAGATTCCTTAAAAAATAAAGAGAAATCTTTGTTTAAGATTTCTTGTTAAGGGGGCGCCTGGGTGGCTCAGTGGGTTAAGCTGCTGCCTTCGGCTCAGGTCATGATCTTGGGGTCCTGGGATCGAGTCCCACATCGGGCTCTCTGCTCAGCAGGGAGCCTGCTTCCTCCTCTCTCTCTGCCTGCCTCTCTGCCTACTTGTGATCTCTCTCTGTCAAATAAATAAATAAAATCTTTAAAAAAAAAAAGATTTCTTGTTAAGACAGACCAATAATCTAAGAAGATTTTGTCCTTTTAGCAGAGAAAATGAATTTCCAATTTTGTACCAGTGTACTTTTGATATTAAAGCCCAATTTTTAAAAAATAAAAATAAATCCATTCTATTTTTAGCCAGCTTGATCACACATAAAATTCCTTTTCCAAGATTTCCTTTCCACAAAACTTTTACAACCTTTGTATATCCAATCAGATTTTGTCCTATGCTTTTTCCTCTTTCCCATTCTGAAACAATCATTTTACTTTCCTTACCAAATTTTCATATAGTGATTTTCCTTTTACCTTTATTATTTTTAAGTAGTTTTTAACAAAGTGTATTAATTAGAATTCTTAACTCTTAGAATTCTTCATTCCTAGTGAAAACTAAGAACTCAGAAGCTGTGGATTGTTACACCAGCATTCTGTGAGCTGACAAATTTGTAAATACATTTAATAATTTCTGGAAGCATATTCTTTCTCATAGTAAATTTTCCAGTGTGGCATGTTTATTAATAGACCCTGTTACCTCTGTAAAAGGAGGCCAAAAGTGGATAAACCTATGATCAGTAATTAATGTTTTAGTATTTTATCTTATTGGAAAATTATGTAGATAGTCAATGAACATGTATTTAAATTTGTCTCAGCATAACTTTGAGGTTTCAAGTTACCAAAAAGGTCTTGGAAACTTTTTAAAAGTTGGCATATGATAAAGCATAGTTATTACTAAAAATTCCATTTGTAAAATTTTGCTTACATCAATTTAATTTACTTGACCTTAACAATTGTGTTCAGATTTACCATGAAAATTTTTTGAGACATTAAGCAACTAACCTTCATTTTATGTTATCTTTCTTGCTAACAGATTCTATAACAGAGACAATGTGAGCTTGACTTTTAGTAAACCGAGGTAGAATAAAAGTATTATGTAATTTAATGTTGATAGCTCTAAAGACATGCCTGTTTTAATTAAACAAACAAAGTTTAACTAGCTTTTATTGATGAAAGATTATCCTAGGTCCTGTGACCTGGAAAAACACTGGGATTAGTTTCTGTATTTCTGAGAGTATGCTTGATTTATATAAATGATTGTCTTTAGGCCAATTAAATAGAGATGTTTTCAAATTAATTTTGGCAATACCATCTGAAGGTAGAAAAAAATCACACACTTATAACATACATATGTAGACATATATAAACACATATATAAATGCAACAGAGATCTTACAGCTTTTGTTTTAAAATGTTAGCCACGAGACAGGTAAGAAAACGCAGAACTCACTGGTTTATAAAAACAGCAGTTGAATACAAATTGTCTTTCTGGCAGATAGAGGAAGTTAGGGTTACCTGCTCAGATGCCTAAAGCTTTTTACTAACATTTGAGAGACTTTTAGGATTAACCATAAGCCTAATTTTTTAAATAAACTTTTTCTTTATTTTTTCTTCTGATAAGGATTTTCTTGATTCTTAAAGACCAAGTAAAATAACTGCATCTCAAAAGACACAGAAAAAGAATGCAATTTCCACCAAGAAGGACTTTTGTTCCCTAAGTTCTGATGTTTTATAATATATGCAAGCCTTCTGAAATGCATAGGGGAGGTATGGGGATTGGTAAAAAGGAGAGGTGGGCTTTAAATTGTTTTCAGAGCCCCATTTTTTGTTTGTGTAAAAACTGAATGTGTAAGACAACTATAGTTGTTTTTAGTTCCTCAAAGAACTGGGTTGTAACTCCTAAAATGATATTAAGAGATTGACCCACCCATCCAACTATATTATCCTCCATTTGCTTCTTTATATCAGGAAGATCTTCAACTAAGACTTAAATCAAAAGAGCCCTATGTTCTAGTTTCAGAGTCGTGTGTTTTGTCATGTTTTAATAAATCCTTCCACAAAGGTTTCAGAATGTTATCCTTTGGGCACATAGTTTCATTTTAGCTTAAGGGAGAAGGCCTAAAAAGAAAACTTCTAATCAGGCTATGAATATCAACTTCTAATTTGTCCCAACTTTTAAGCATAGAGCTTAAAAAAAAAAAAAAAATCCTTTTGAATATCTTGTCAGGTTTCAGCTGGGACAGACATTATCTATTCTAAGCAGTACTGCACAACCCTATGGACAAAGGAGGGGGGAGTCTCCAAAGAAGGTGCAAAAGACACTATCCTCCTAAAAACAAGAGCCCCTCCCAAAGACAGCCAAAAGAAAGACAAAGATAATTTCCCCAAGAGGTGACAAGAGTCAGTGGACCATAGCCATAAAAGGGGTACAACCTGGATTTCTATCTAACCATATTTTTGGAGCCCACAACCTGAAGGTTGCCAAGCCAAGTTCTCAGTACATAAAGTCAGACAAACAAAAAGGTAATAGTTATACCTAGGGGAGAAAAGATCAACGAAGAACAGGTATCTGAAAGCAAATTCATGAGTCACAATTTAAAGACTTCATTCTTATTTATTTTTTCTTTCAATCTAAATTTGGAAAGTAAGGGACAATGTGAAATTTTACCCTCCTACAGAGAGAGATATGGGATAAATGACTTTGGTAAGAATTCTCACCCTTTGCTGACTTCTGCCACTTTTCCCAGGATCTTCTCTGCAGGCACTGGAGTGAGTAAGGTATCCTAGCAGGTCTCATCCTGGTCACCTGAAACTAAGAGAAGAAAAATAATTTTCCCTCTACTCTTTATGGTGAATGCTTGGCTGAGACTCCTTTTCCCCTAGGGCACCTCCT
Organism: Mustela nigripes; assembly: GCF_022355385.1. Classification (NCBI taxonomy): domain Eukaryota; kingdom Metazoa; phylum Chordata; class Mammalia; order Carnivora; family Mustelidae; genus Mustela; species Mustela nigripes. The sequence goes on along the minus strand of NC_081557.1, from coordinate 153,867,614 downwards.
GAATGGATAAATTATCTAGGTTTAAAGCTCTCTACTATAGTCACTAAAATTCAAGATTATCTTTAGTAAGACTGACCTGCTTGTTCAGCCTTAACATAAGGTTTGAATTACTTGAAGGCTCACACTGGGCCAAGTCCAGCTTAAATCAGACCCAGTTTGATTCCAGTTAGTTTCTAGGCCCATTCCAGGAAAAGAGATGCTCAAAGTCTGAAAGCCTGGAGCCCCAGACTACAAGCTAGGATTCAAAAGCTGCTTCTCATGACCTCCAGACATGGCAAGATTGTACTGAGCTCAGTAGGCACAAAAGGCACATTCAGTCCATTCGCCTGCTTACTTGCTTGTCCGGGGGCTTTCAGAGGTCTCCTTTGGTTCCCACTTCTAATAACAGAACTGCTAAGAGCTAAAGCAAGGCATATTAACAAATTTAAGGATTTGTTTGGGGAAAAATTGACTTGAATCAGGCAGCATCCAAACTAGAAAGGAGCTCGATTCAACCGTTCAAAATAAAAGACTGACAGGAAGAAGGGAGGGGAACAAGAATTTATACTTAAACCAAAAGGTAGGTTGGTTATGGTAAAGTTACTTCCCTTCAGGGGATGGCAGGAGTCAATGAGGCAGTTAACCTAACTAATACTGATCAAGGGGTTCATGATGGACTGGTTTAAGATTCCATTTCTAGGAGAACTGAAACTCTACATCTTGGTTTGGTGATGTGCAACTTCACATAAGTGACTTCATTTTGGGCCTGCTGCCTTGTTTCTTAACATATCTAAGTTTAACATGACTAAAACATAAAATGCATTAATACATGTATAGTTGCATTCATAAACAAAAGTATGTTAGCCAAAAGTTATGCAACAGTGTGAAACAACACTGACGGATGGAAATGCAAGCAAAGTTAACGAAATTTGAGTTCCTTTTGAACCACGGTTCGACCAAGGGAAACAGAATCTCTACTGTTTTCCAAATATGAAAGTTTTTAATACAGGGAATTATCCTCTTCCATAAATAGAGAGATTGTTAGAGGTACTGAGAGTCCAGGAATGCTACCAACTTGCTGGGGATGCAACAGCAGTGAGTGGTGCTCAGGCCCTTGCCTTAAAGCAAGCTGAGACCTTAGTCAGGACTCTCTCCTCATGTCGCTACTGCTTTTCATTACTCCTCTGCTTGCTTCCCTTTCCCCTTACTTTCAAGTTCCTAGTATTGCACTTCCCAATTGGTACTTGGTTACATATCAGCTATTTGACATAACGGGTTAATTTAGAAGGAACTTGAGTTTGTGTTTTAGGGTGGAAGACATCACAGCCATTTCTAAGTCTATACCTTTATTTAGCAACAAAGGGCCATTCTGTTGTAATATTTTTGACAACCGTTTGGGTTGTACATGGTCAAATGAAGAAGTAAGATACTAAACTTACTCCATTTCATTATTCTTAAGACAATCTCACTTGAAAAGGCACCACAGATCCTGGAGATAGAACCTTTAAGAGAGGAAAAAAAAAGGTATTCTCTTACTGTATCTATATACTCTATTGAACTTTGCACAGAATTTCTCTTTCTAAATGTGCAGCCATCTGCATAATCTAGGCGTTTTTTCTTCATGTATTTTATTATCCTAATATGTTCTGGCTTGATACATTGTGATGAATACTTGGGAACAAAATGTTTTTTCAAAGGGGTTTAACATTTGTTATATTGATATATTTTTTCTTTGTGGTAAAAATGAACAGAAGCTGAATTTCATATTTTCTGATAGGGATTACGTTTGAAAACAAGTCTTTAATATCCATAAATATAAAATCTGTGTTATTTAACATTCAAAGCATAATTATGCAAGTTATAAATTGGAGTTGAAATTGAAATTTATTAAGACATATTTTGAGATAATACTCAATGTTTTCACAGATAAGTTTATAAAATGGTAAACATACTAGCTAAAGATAAAATTACATCTAATGATTAAAGTGTTTCTTGTGATGGTCTCTTATCCCTTTTTGGTAAAGTTACTTTCCTGTAGGGGATAGCAGAGGCCTATGAGGCAATTAACCTAACTAGTGCTGATCAAAGATTCATGATGGACTGGTTTAAAATTCCATTTTAGTATGCTAAAAATCTATTAACATATGAAATTAACAAATATAGATCACATAATCGTATTCTGAAAAACATATCAGAGTTATAGACTATTGAAATGAATATATACATTTTGTTACAGTTGATGTGAAAAATGATGTATACAATTGATCAACTGATAGATACTGTTTTCTAGACTCCATTTTCTCCCCACCCAAACCTGGATAATTTCAAAACAAATACCTATTTTATGATGATTAAATAATCAAATGTTTACTCAGTTTCTAAAAATTAAAAACACTTTTTAATGCAAAAGTCTAATGTATTTTCATACTTAAAAAATAACTATTTAAACACCTACTCAGTGTTCAAACTTCCCCCAACAGTTTCATATTTGTTTAAATCAGGATTCAAATAAAAATAAAGTAACATTCTTAAAAAAGGAAGAAAAACATTAAGTTGCAATACCTTATGCTCTCTCATCTACTTTAATCTATAGGTTCCTCAAAACTTTTCTTTTCCTTGGAATTTACTTGGTTGAAGTAGCTATGTTATTTGTCTTATATCATTCTCCAGAATCAAAAATTTTGCCAGTTGCATCTAATGTGAACATGTTCTTCAGCCCCTACATTGCTGTACATTTTCATATCGAGTAATAGATGTGAATCCAGTTCAGATGTTTGGCAAGAATACCTTATCAGCAGCACAGAATAGGTGGTTATATAGCTCTTCATGTCCTATTTACAGCCATTGCCAATCGTTGCCTTGAATTTTCTTGTAAAAAGATGACACTCTATTTTTCCTTTCTTAGATTAGAGAGAAAAACTTGCACTCCCCAGCTCTTTGTTTAACCTAAGGTACAGTTAGTACAGGAAAGGCAAAAAACATACCTGATAATTCTGAAATTCTATTTCTTGTCAATTCTGGCTCCAATTTTTTCCAAAAAATATTCATCTCCTACCTAATCTATGCCTTTCTTATCCCACAGCATCTTATTCTGACTACCATGTAGTAAACTTTAGTGAAGACTTTGGAATAACAGGCTAAGTGTGAGGGGCAGGGTGCGGCAGTGAAATTATTTTGCAGCACAGGACTCAACAGAAAATAGGAAACTGAGTATCCGTTATCTTTGTCCTTAACAGATTTTGCTTACTCATGTAGCAGGAACCATCACAGGAGCAGGCCTCTCTTTCACACTGTTGTTTCATCCCTACTAGTTCCTTGACTCTCACTAGCTCCCCTCGCCATGTCTTTGAGGTGGATTTTTCTACACACAGGTGACTCATCAGAGTAGTTTGATAGAGGCAATTCTCACCTGTGCTTTAACCAGTATTGTTTTTCCTTCTGGGTAAAGTTCTATAATATAAAAGATGCAATGGCCCCATAGAACATATAATGCTGGTGAATAAAATTCTTTGATAGGTCTCAGCAATCAAATTACAAGAATTTCATTTACCAGGAATAGACTTTTTTCCCCCAGTTTTATTGATTTATTTCACACACACACACACACACACACACACACACACAGAGAGAATGAGAGAGGACATGAGTTAGAGGGAAGGGGAAGAGGCAGAGGAAGAAACTGACTTTCTGCTGAGGGGGGAGCCTGATGTGGGTCTGGAATCATGACCTGAGCAGAAGGCAGATTCTTACCCAACTGAACCACCCAAGTACCCCCAGGAACAGACTCTTAACTAGGTCTTAAAAGAATAGAATGGACATAGGTACATGATAGAAGGCCTAATTTCTCAGTTCCTGAAATCTATAGATTTTTTTTATTTTAAATTTATTTATTTATTTATTTGACAGAGATCACAAGTAGGCAGAGAGGCAGGCAGAGAGAGAGAGAGAGAGAGAGAGGGAAGCAGGCTCCCTGCCGAGCAGAGAGCCTGACGCGGGACTGGATCCCAGGACCCTGAGATCATGACCTGAGCCGAAGGCAGCGGCTTAACCCACTGAGCCACCCAGGTGCCCCGTATATTTTAATTAAAACATTTGAATGCCAAAACTCTTGAAGAACTTCAGAACAGTGGTTAAGAGCACATTCAGAAGTCACCTCTGCCAATTCAACTCTGAGTGATCTACTAAACCTAAGACCAAGTTTTCTAGGGAAGATGTGGCTAAGAATAGTGTGCCTCATGGGAATTCTGTGAGCTGCCCCCCTTGTATTTAATGTAATACAGTTATTTCAGATTTTTATAGTCAGTTAATAATTTATTAAAATATTTTAAAAATTATTAAAATATTAAAATATCTCGTGGCTCAGTTGATTAAGCATCTGACTCTTGATTTCGGCTCAGCACATGGTCTTGGGGTCATGAGACTGATCCTCTTCATTGGGCTCTGTTAGGTGCATGGTCAAAGGAGCAAGACTGACACAAAGTGAAGGTCAAGCAAATCTTTATTTCGTGCCAAGCATCGAGAATCAAACCAACCGATCGGGGCCACCTCTTAAAGAGAGGGCAACCCCTCCCAGCCTCACAGACTAAGTTTTTATAGAGCAAAGGCCATGTGGTTGAGCCTGGCCACACACAGATGGCCAGTGAGATTGCAACACACAGAGAAAGCTGCACAGTCATGCTAGGTCACTCACAGGTGGCCAATTGAATTACAATTCACCCCATAGTAGCTATTTGAACTAGCCTATCACCTTGGTCAGAATTGGCACCCAAAAGGCACCCAAAAGGCGGGGCCCACACTCCTTGATAGCTAGAGAGACCGTATGCACGCTCCACTGATTGCCTGTCTCCACCTGGAGACTCATCATCCCTGCATTTGGGCTCTGTTACCTCCACCTGACCTGACCCGCCCTTGTATTTGGGCTCTGTTATCAGGGACTGGTCGATCATATTCTACTGGTTTCCTGGACTTGCTTTTAAGTAAGTTCCCCTGGGGGAGGGGAGCAGGATCAGTTTAAGTTTTACTGCATAAACAACAAAATCACTGTGTAACCGGATGGAATCGCTCTGGCTAAATAGGCCCTTAAAGGCTGTACTCTGGGCATGGAGCCTACTTGAGATTCTCTCTCTCCCTCTCCTTCTGCCCCTCCCACACTTATCCCCTGCCCCTGCTTGCAAGTACTCTCATTCTCTCTCTCAAAATAATGATAATAATAATGTATCCAATAACCTCATTCTCCAGAAAACAACACCTAAATGCCCAGCAGTCAGGCTTGTGAACACAATATATGTATGCCTTTAAGTTAAAGGTTTTGGAAAGTATAAACCTGTTCTTGTTATATGCTGATAGTTATTGACATCTTGGGATTTTTGATTGCTTATGCTTCTTACTTTCCCCCTCCTTCTTCCATTTGTTAAATGACGAAGATTCAGCTATGTACATTTTAAAGATCTAATTGCATTTATTAAGCAATTAAAACGGGGCCGCATCCCATCTGCCAAGTGTTGGGAGGGGCAGCTCAAGGAGATGCACCAAATGAAAGGTTTTTAATAGAAGGAGGATGAGTCAAAAAAGGATATTAGCAAAAGAGATGAATTATTTCAGGGGAGGCCACTTTCAGGGGGAAAAGCAAGGTGTTTTATCATATGGATTACTTCTTTTTTTTTTGAGGGAAGAAGAGGACCCAAGTAGCAGATTGATTGGCACTGACTGAAATATTCCTGACTGATTAAGAGTATATTTCTGGGGGAGGAATTTAGGTATTTCTAACACCTAATTAGAAAAGGTATTAAGCCCCGCTTTGGGAACTTCTTCAAAGTGATGCCATCTTGGGCCTGTGGTTTTCTTTCTAACACCACCCCCCTTTTTTTGAGCAGAATCTCAGCTTAACTGCCATATATGATCAAACTTTAAAACATGAGCATCTCTCTAAGCGACAGGACTGAAGTCCCCACAGCTTTTGTTCCACCTCTGTGAGGTATTCATAGGCCATGACATTTTTTCTTAACCTCTGTGATATTCATAGGTCACATTTTCCAGTCGATATTTTTAAGTTGATAATTTTTGTTGTTGTGATTTCTTAGACGTTCCAGTCATGGGGAGATCATTTTCTTGGTGTTAGTAGTTACAAGCATACATTTAAAGCTTTTGAGAGAATATAATACACGAAGGAGTTTATTAGGATTTCTTATAAGCAGGATAATTCCCAGTGTTTAGAATATACTTTGGAACCATGGTCCCTAAGACTCAGACCATCAAGATCAAATAAGTCAAAGAAAAACCCCATGAAAGGATTCACCTTTTTAAAGCCAAGCAGCTTATCCTTATTTGAGTTTCAGCTTCCTCAACAGTATTAATCTAGGTATGGCAAGTAGTAGTGGACAAAACACAGACACCTTCTTGCGCACCCACAAGACAATCAAGCACTATTCTATTATCAAAACAACATTGGCTTGAGAGTTTAAGGACCTTTGTGGGGCTGCTGTTGCTTTAGGAGATTTTGTAATAATTTTAAGGCAACATTTTTAATTATAGCTTCATTTAAATTTATCCCTAGCCAGGGAAATAAGGACCTGCCAAAAGGAATGACTCCCGAATCTCAAAAGCCTCCTGAGATGTTCCTTTTAACTCAACAACGTAAATTTAAGAGAATCAACTAATAAGATGTCGTATTTTGCTTGTAAAAATTTAGGGTTACATTTAGATGTTCTCCTAGCCTGAAATCAAAGATGTTACTCCCTGCCTTAGCAGTGGCCTGGGAGATACAGATGAGGGTGCTCTCTTTCTAGGCCAATGCCAAAGGAAAAGAAAGGAGAAAGGAAAGGAAAGGAAAGGAGAGGAGAGGAGAGGAGAGGAGGGGAGGGGAAGAGAGGGGAGGGGAGGGGAGGGGAAGGGAGGGGAAGGGAAAGGAAAAAGGGAGAGGAAAGAAAAAGAAAAAAAGAAAAGGAAAGGAAAAGAGGGAGAAGGGGTTTTATGTTCAGTTAAAGTATGATGTCTTTTTTTTTTTTTTTTAATTTATTTGACAGACAGATATCACAAGCAGGCAGAGAGGCAGGCATAGAGAGAGGGAAGCAGGCTCCCTGCTGAGCAGAGAGCCTGATGTGGGGCTTGATCCCAGGACCCCGGGACCGTGACCTGAGCAGAAAGCAGAGGCTTTAACCCATTGAGCCACCCAGGTGCCCCCAAAGTATGATGTCTTAATCCAGCATCTTGGCTGAAAGTGATCTACCTCTATGTTAGCTACTTCTCTTCCTGTAGATTTGATTTAGAGGTCTCTAGCATCTTTCAGTTTCGGAGCAGTCCCTTTCAACAGGGGCTTATGGGCTGTCTTCCTCTGATGACATTTTAGAATACGTAGTCACCACACTCCAGAGGGTGACCAACAGACTTCTTTAAAATTAGAATCTAACTTGGTGATGGCCATTGGGGAAGGTATGTGATGTAATGAGCACTGGGTATTATATAAGACTGATGAATCACAGACCTGAACTCTTGAAACAAATAATACATTATATGTTAAATGAAAACCAGTAATAATTATTTTTAAAAAAAAAGAAAAAAATTTGGATCTAGAAAACCTTCTTTAATCTATTGATGGCAGCCTTGAGCATAAAACATTAGAGACTTATAGTAGCTGAGCATACTAGAATGAGACAACAAGGAATCAGCAAAAGTCTATAAGACTGATAGAATTGCAAGTTGGTAAAACTTTTGTTAAGACTCCTAGGATTAGTCTGGTGAAGTCAGTGCCTTGATCACTGGAGATAGTGGAAAATACACTTCAAGTGAGAAACACATTTAAGTTTTTTTGCTTTTCCTGTGAGGATGTCAGACTTGAAGCAAGGAAAGGCTTTAACCCATCCAGAAAATACAAATACATATACATATACAATAACAAGAACATATTGATAACCCATACTAACTAGCTGTTTAATGAAATCTATTTGTAGGTGTTTCATTGAATTTCCAGCCATTATTTGTCTGTATCAGTTTTTCTGATTCAGAGGCAGACTTGCTGGGGCACCTGGGTGGCTCAGTGGGTTAAGCCTCTGCCTTCAGTTCGGGTCATGATCTCAGGGTCCTGGGATCGAGCCCCGAATTGGGCTCTCTGCTCAGCGGGGAGCCTGCTTTCCCTGTTTCTCTGCCTGCCTCTCTGACTACTTGTGATCTCTGTCAAATAAATAAATAAAATCCTAAAAAAAAAAAAAAAAGAAGTAGACTATTGCCATGTCAGAAGGACATTAGGATGGCAAAAGTGTGGCAATGAGGGGCTATTTTTGTAGGAGAAAAGATATTGTTATCTACATGTGCCATAATACTACAAATACAATAAAAAGAACACTTAGTATTATTTATTTGACAACGTTTCCATGTAAATTACATATCAAATGTCTAATTTGTTTGACAAATCTTTTGGAATATTCCAGGTAAAACAAGCATTTTTAAAAGAATTTGATTCTGGAAGCTTGTCAAAAATACTCCAAAAAAAGGGTTTTTATGCCCTTCAAGGGACGAATGGATAAGGAAGATGTGGTCCATATACACTATGGAGTATCATGCCTCCATCAGAAAGGATGAATACCCAACTTTATAGCAACATGGACAGGACTGGAAGAGATTATGCTGAGTGAAATAAGTCAAGCAGAGAGAGTCAATTATCATATGGTTTCACTTATTTGTGGAGCATAACAAATAGCATGAAGGACAAGGAGAGATGGAAAGGAGAAGGGAGTTGAGGGAAATTGGAAGGGGAGGTGAACCATGAGAGACTATGGACTCTGAAAAACAATCTGAGGGTTTTGAAGGGGTGGGGAGTGGGAGGTTGGGGGAACCAGGTGGTGGGTATTATGGAGGGCACAGATTGCATGGAGCACTGGGTGTGGTGCAAAAATAATGAATACTGTTATGCTGAAAAAAATAAATTAAAATTTTTAAAAAGGGTTTTTTTTAATATAATTTTTTATTTTTTATAAACATATATTTTTATCCCCAGGGGTACAGGTCTGTGAATCACCAGGTTTACACACTTCACAGCACTCACCAAAACACATACCCTCCCCAATGTCCATAATACCACCCCCTTCTCCCAAACCCCCTCCCTCCAGCAACCCTCAGTTTGTTTTGTGAGATTAAGAGTCACTTATGGTTTGTCTCCCTCCCAATCCCATTTTCTTTCATTTATTCTTCTCGTACCCACTTAAGCCCCCATGTTGCATCACCACTTCCTCATATCAGGGAGATCATATGATAGTTGTCTTTCTCCGCTTGACTTATTTCGCTAAGCATGATACGCTCTAGTTCCATCCATGTTGTCGCAAATGGCAAGATTTCATTTCTTTTGATGGCTGCATAGTATTCCATTGTGTATATATACCACATCTTCTTGATCCATTCATCTGTTGATGGACATCCTGGTTCTTTCCATAGTTTGGCTATTGTGGACATTGCTGCTATAAACATTCGGGTACACGTGCCCCTTTGGATCACTACGTTTGTATCTTTAGGGTAAATACCCAATAGTGCAATTGCTGGGTCATAGGGCAGTTCTATTTTCAACATTTTGAGGAACCTCCATGCTGTTTTCCAGAGAGGTTGCACTCCCACCAACAGTGTAGGAGGGTTCCCCTTTCTCCGCATCCTCGCCAGCATCTGTCATTTCCTGACTTGTTGATTTTAGCCATTCTGACTGGTGTGAGGTGATATCGCATTGTGGTTTTGATTTGTATTTCCCTGATGCCGAGTGATATGGAGCACTTTTTCATGTGTCTGTTGGCCATCTGGATGTCTTCTTTGCAGAAATGTCTGTTCATGTCCTCTGCCCATTTCTTGATTGGATTATTTGTTCTTTGGGTGTTGAGTTTGCTAAGTTCTTTATAGATTCTGGACACTAGTCCTTTATCTGATATGTCGTTTGCAAATATCTTCTCCCATTCTGTCAGTTGTCTTTTGATTTTGTTAACTGTTTCCTTTGCTGTGCAAAAGCTTTTGATCTTGATGAAATCCCAATAGTTCATTTTTGCCCTTGCTTCCCTTGCCTTTGGCGTTGTTCCTAGGAAGATGTTGCTGCGGCGGAGGTCGAAGAGGTTGCTGCCTGTGTTCTCCTCAAGGATTTTTATGGACTTCTTTCGCACATTGAGGACCTTCATCCATTTTGAGTCTATTTTTGTGTGTGGTGTAAGGAAATGGTCCAATTTCATTTTTCTGCATGTGGCTGTCCAATTTTCCCAGCACCATTTATTGAAGAGGCTGTCTTGTTTCCATTGGACATTCTTTCCTGCTTTGTCGAAGATTAGTTGACTGTAGAGTTGAGGGTCTATTTCTGGGCTCTCTATTCTGTTCCATTGATCTATGTGTCTGTTTTTGTGCCAGTACCATGCTGTCTTGATGATGACAGCTTTGTAATAGAGCTTGAAGTCCGGAATTGTGATGCCACTAACTTCGGTTTTCTTTTTCAACATTCCTCTGGCTTTTCGGGGGTTTTCTTGTTTCATATAAATTTCAGGATTATTTGTTTCATTTCTTTGAAAAAAGTTGATTGTATTTTGATAAGGATTGCATTAAATGTGTATATTGCTTTGGGTTAAATATTTAATTTAATTTAATTTTTAATTATTATTAATTAAATTTAAATTAACTATATTTAAATTTTATTAAATTAGACATTTTAATAATCTTTGTTTTTCCAATCCATGATCATGGGATATCTTTCCATTTGTGTCATCTTCAACTTCTTTCATCAGTGTTATAGTTTTTAGAGTACAGATCTTTTACCTCTTTGGTTAGGTTTATTCCTAGTTATCTTATTATTCTTGATGCAAACTGTAAGTGGATTGTTTTCTTAATTTTTTTTTCTGCTTCATTATTAGTGTATAGAAATGCAACAGATTCCTGTAGATTGATTTTGTTTCCGGTGACTTTGCTAAATTCGTTTATCAGTTCTAGTGGGTTTTTTGGTTGGGTCTTTCAGGTTTTCTGCATAAAGTACTATGCTATCTGCAAATAGTGAAAGCTTGATTTCTTCCTTACTGATATGGATACTTTTTGTTTCTTTTTGTTGTCTGATTGCTGTGGTGAGGACTTCCAGTACTGTGTTGTATAAGGTGTTGAGAATGGACAGCCTTGTCTTACTCTTAATCTTAGGGGCAAAGTTCTCCATTTTTTCCCATTGCTGATGATGTTAGCTTTAAGATTTTCAAATAATCCTCTGAGGTAGGTTTCCTCTAAACCTACTTTGGTAAGGGTTTTTATCATGAAAGGGTGTTGTACTTTGTCAAATGCTTTTCTATGTCTGTTGTCTTGTTTTCCATTACTCTGGCTGCAGATTGCTGAGCTGCTTTCTCAGGTCTGTCTGTATTCCATCTAGCATAGCTTCAGTTTCAGGCATTGAGTTCTTTCCTCCTGAATTGTCCTTTTTTATGTTTTCTTTCTCTTTGTTGATGGTCTCACTGAGGTCTTCCACACTTCTCAAGTTTAATGCATGTCTTTATTACTTTAAATTCTCTATCAGACACATTACTTATCTCCATCTCATTTAGCTCCCTTGCTGTGATTTTTTTATTTCCTGTTCTTTAATTTTCATTTGGGACATATTCCTTTGACTCCCCATTTTATCTAAACCTCTGTGTCTGTTGCTCTGTGTTAGGAAAGTCAGCTATGTCTCTTGCTCTTGGAAGTAGTGGCCTTATGGGTGAGAGTTCCTGCAGTGCAATTTCCCCTGTTCCCCAGAACCTGGTGCTTCAGGGATGCCTCCTGTGTGTGCTCTGCGTGCCCTACTATTGTGGCTGAGCCACTTTGCCTTCAGTCCACTGGTCTGCAGTGTCTTTGCCTTTTGCCAGCAGGATTTGGTCTCTATCTTGCTAGTGGGCTCATATGTGGCCACTTAGGCTTGAGTTGAATCCTATCAGGCATTTGCTTGAGTTGTGGTTCTACCACTGCAGGGTACTTTCCTTGTGTTATCCTGAGAAGCTTTCATAGTTGGGCAGGGCTTATAGTCAGACCATGTGTCTGCCCCCAGTCTACTCTAGAGCCACAGTCAGAGTGGCCTCTGTGGTTCTCCTCCCCTCTGTGGCGCAGGAATCCCTTTGAAGTGGTGCTGTCCATGTTGAGACTGCTTGCACACTGCCAGGCTTGTGGCACTGCTCGGAATAGGCTGGGGCTATGGTCGTATGGGAGGAAGCAGGTCCATAGGAGAACACAGCAGTCGGGCCTGCGGTGTTAGCAAGATCTGTGCCCATTTGCTGCAGGGGGGGGACCTGGGGCCGCTTAAAAACCGTCTGCCACAGGGCTGCAGTGGGAAAGTTTGCACGGGGTACGTGGCGCACATAGTGCCAACGAGATCCATGAAGGTCCAGGGCAGGAAGGGACCTAAAGCTGCCCAGGAAACCTCCTATGGAGGCTGGCAGGTTGGATGGGGTGGAATTGCAGAAGCCTGTAGTGGCAGGGCACCCTGTCAGGTGGCACTTTGCTGGTTCCTGCAGTTGTCTGTGTATCTGGGTTGGTGGGAAAGATAGGGAGATGGCATGTGCCAGCTCTTTTGTTCTTGGATAAGTCACCCAAAGATCGCTGCCCCTCAAGCATAAACTCTTAGATTAGTAAACAAATATCCCTCCTTTATATAGTGCAGCTGTTTTTCAAACTGCTGCTTCTTCGCTCTATCTCCATGGGGCTGTTTGTTGTCTGCTCTCATTAAGAGCATGGATTTTTTCCTATCACTTTCCTGGCTCTCCCAGAGCCAAGCACGCTTATTTTTTAAAGTTACAGGTGTTAAGGCCCCTCTGGTTTTCAAAGCTAAATGTTATAGGTATTCGCATTCCCCCTGTGGTTCCTTATGCCTGGGGTGCCTGGTAAGAGGATCTGTTTCTCTCCTTCATGCCAGTAGGGTCCCTCTTTCCCATGGACAGTCCTGTGGGTTAGTTTGGCTCCTAACTAGTCTCGGCCCTTCCTGCCCTCTTCGATGTGGCCTCTTCTCTACGGCCTCTTCTCTACATTTAGCTGTAGGGAGTCTGTTCTGCCAGTCTTTGGGCATTTTCTGGGTCATTACACTGATGTGGGTATTATTTAGTTCTACCAATGGGACAAGGGAGCTTAGGATCCTCCTACTTCGCCATCTTCCCTAGAATTAAGACAGTGTTTTTTTTTTTTTTGAAGATTTTATTTATTTATTTGATAGAGATCACAAGTAGGCAGAGAAGCAGGCAGAGAGAGAGAGGGGGAAGCAGGCTCCCTGCTGAGCAGAGAGCCCGATGTGGGGCTCCATCCCAGAACCCTGGGATCATTACCCTGAGCCGAAGCAGAGGCTTTAAACCACTGAGCCACCCCAGGCACCCCAGCCTTAGTTCTTTTAATATTGAAAAGATTCTGAAGGATTTTTTTCCTTCAGAAAACAATGAAAAAACAAAGGCAAAAAAAAAAAAAGTAATTAGACCCAATAAATACAAAACATACAATCTTTCTTTTTCTAAGCACATTATGTTAAAAATAAACCTTAATAAGAAATTGTAGACAATGAACAGATCAATAATCTAAGAAAACTTTGTCTTTTAACAGAAGAAAAAGCTACATTCTAGTTTTATAGCTGTGTACTTTTAATTTTAAAACTCATTCTTAAATAAATTCATATTAATTTTAGCTTACTTATACATTAAAATTTCACAGATTTTGTTTCCACAACCTTCTTCAACTTTGTTTTTTACATTTGAATTTTGTCCTGTATTTTTTCTCTTTAAATAAGCAGGCTTATTTTAGGCCAAAGCTTTCTTTTCCCTTAACTAGAATATATTTTCATTCCTCATACCTTCCTTTACCAGAAGCAAGCATCTTTATTTTCTTGCACACAGAGATGTTTTCCTCATTATTTCTAGTAATTTTAATTACATATATTGATTAGAATTTTCAACTCTTAGAGACCTTAGCCAAGAAGTAAACAATTATGAATGCTCTTTTACATTTGCATTGTCTGAATTGACAAACTTATACTTTTTATTTCTAAAAACATACTTTTTGTGATTTCTGCCTTTTTCATAGAAAATTTCTTAATATGGTATAAAACATGTTCACTAATAGGTGCAAATATTTTTTATTCCTCTGTAAAAAGCAAAAACTAATTAAGCCTATTTTCAGTGATTAATATTTTAGTATTTTATTTGGAAATAATCCTGATACTTAATGAATTTAACTTAACTCATCACTTAGCAAAACCTTAAAGTTTCAGTTTACCAAAATGATTTGAGGAAATGCTGTTAAAAATTCACCTAAAACCTTCTTATTTACACCTATTCGATTCATTTGTTGTTAATTATGTTTAGATCTTAAACATTAGGCAAAATCTAATTCTAAGGGTTTTCTTTTCCTGACAAGTTTTGCAACAGAGATAACATGAACCTATTTGATTAGTAAACCTAGGCAGAATAAAAAATTATATGTTTGCTTTGTAGTCAGTGTTAATAAGTCTAAGATATGTTTATTATAATTAACCAGCAACCTGAAATTACCCTTAATACTGAATATTTTCCCAGGTCTGGTGAATCCAGTAAGCATTTGTGTTAGCTTCTATTATATTTCTGAGATTTTTTTCTAAAAATTTCTTAAGTTAGAAGTGCTTATTTCTAGACCAATTAAAGAGAGCTCTTTGCAAATTTTAGTAATACCATCCAGAGGTAGAAAATATCACATTCTACACTAGACATGCATAGACATATAATCAGAGACCTTGTTGTTTAAAAGTGTTTAACCATGAGACAGATATGATAATGCAAAATTTATATGAGGGCTCCCATTGTAAGGTAGATAATGGGGGTGTGTGTAAGGTTATTAAGTTGGCAGACTTCTGTTTATGGTCATGTTAAGGCAATTCAGGAAGAGGGCTAGGATAAGTATTGAAATAAAAAAGGATAGAGGGAAGTAGTGAGAATTCCATGAGTCTTACAGCCTTTTCTATTAATTACCTCTTCCATCTTTTTAATTTTTTATCATTTTATTGTAACGAAATTTTCAGTGAAACTATTTTTAGAATTTTGAAGGCTTTTCTTTCAAGTACATTTCTTAAATGATCTTATCTAATTGGAACATTCCCCATAATGGCCACTGTAATTCTCGATTGTTTTTAGTAAAATTTCACCGTTTCTGTAGATAATCACAGATTCTGAGGCCATGGTTTTTAGGAATAAGCAGGCATGCTGGAAGGTGGTGTGCCTGACCTCTTAGAGTTTAAGGATCCCATTAGCCAAGTCTTTGGGTTTCTCAGAGCCAAACTAATATCTAAAGGCATATGCAGCTGGCTTGGGAATTATGTATGTTTTACAGTGTACCTACACGCACAGAAGCTTTCTTAAAGTAGGTGGGTAATCCAGTGTTTATCTAACCCATTGTGTAGCCAACTTCTCCTAACATGGAAGTCTCTGAGTTAGGTGGTGTGTACACTAACAACTCCTAAATGCTCAACCCAGGCCCAACAATTTTTGCAGGTTTCTGGCATCCCAGATTCCCTTTAGCAATTAGCCTTTACCTCATGTGCCCATTAACAGAAACCAATAATTACCAAGGAAACAGAACCATGGACACCAACAGTAGGCAAAGAACTAGATACTGGGTAAAGGATTAAACGCGCAGACCTCAAAGAATGAAGACTCTGGATTGATACCAAACAAATTGAGAACTTCTCACGGCAGAGTCAGTTCTCCATGAGGAATCTGAGGATAGGACTGAGGGCTGGTTTTAAGAAGTCACTGTGGACTTGCCAAAGGAAGTTCCCACCAGCAATTCCCAATGTGCAATAAATCAGCAGATTCCACTAATGGAGACTGAGGTTGGATCTGCAGACTGAAATAAGGGCTGAGGTCTCTGTTAGAGACATCCTGTCAGTCTAGATGGCCCATTAACTCTAGACTGTAAAGCCAATGAGAATTGGGGGAGAGAAAGAAATTAGTGATGCATTGTTTGAGGCGAGGTCATGCTCCTAAGGGGAACAGAAATGGTCTAATAGCAGATAGCCTCCTAGCGTAGATGAGATTAATTTGGCTGGTTAAAATTATATTCTTGGGGATGTTAGAACTACAGTTTAGGAAAACTACAGACTAGGAATTAGACTTGGTTAACTGACAAGGGTCTTAACATGATTCCGTTTTGGGCCTGTGATTTTCTCTTTAACAACAAGTTTATTTTTCACATACTTGACTATCACTAAAAGTTACCTAAATACTAATCGTAAATTAATGACGTCTTTTGTTCCTCCTAGTTAAAAGATAAATTGCTGCCCCATTTGTCTTCACTAAGGGTATTTGGTGCTTAGGAAAAGCTTAAGGAACTTGCCCAACATCACAAAAGATCTAGAATCTGGGAGAGCAGGAAGATCCTCAACTCACCTGGTCCCTTAGATACACCAAGATAACAGCTACATCTGTTATTTCAAAGACTTGCAGAACAGAATTTCCATAGTTAATAAAGAGGAGGCCACACAGAAGAGTGTAGGAGGGAAGGATACAGATAGCTGGGAATCAAACCCCCAGTGAGACAAATCACGAATGGGGGGGTGGAAGGGGGGAGGATATCACAGATAGAAAAAAAAAGATCAAACCCCACCCCAGACATGGGGGATTTGGACTGGAAAGATGAGTCCTTTTGGCTTTGACAAGGAATGGGGCATACTTTGTGAGCTTTTACTATCAGCAGTGTTTAACTCCAGATACTTTTAAAATCAGTAGGCTTCGTTCTGGGAGAGCTAGAGGGTGATAAGAACCTGAATTCCTGCCCTTAAAGAACCAGCATAGCAAATAACCTAGAGGAGAAAAAACATAGATGCAGCACTTTTAAGTAAAACCTGTGATATATATGAAGGAAAGTTATTTACTAGTCTCAGAGTGTGTGCTGAAGGAGCAGGATCTTGAAGAGACTTACCCAAGAACATAAGTGCCATTGGGTACCATTTATCTTCTTATTTCCCAGACTTGATAGCTAAATACTTGCAAGAACAAGTGTGAACATTTTCCATCTATATTACTAACACCAAATGCCTGGCACAAACATTCCCTGGCAGATCCACCCTGTCTAACTCACCTGTGTTAGCAAGGCATCCCTCTAATGCAGCTTCTGTCCTAACACACTTCGTAAGTAGCCCCAGCAAAGGCCATTAACATTCCAAAATGATTTCTTCCCTGGCAGGAGGGGAAGAAAACTACAATACACCAGCACACCAACAGTCCAAGCAGCAGAGCTTTTTAGCAGGGTGTCCAGAGATAGTGGTTTGCCTTTTGGTGCACCTGCATTCCTGACAGATAGACTGGGTATAGAAATCTGGTCTGACTGCCAACCTTGTCCACCATAGCCTCTCAGGAGCCAAACCAGGAGAGCATTTTGCTGTTTGGTGCATATGCACCTGTGGCAGACAGACTGAGTGCAGACAGCTAGCCTGACTGATGACATGCTGCATCTAAAACTTGTGGCATCCTTAGACCCCTCAACAGCACAGGGACCAAATCATGATTGGTATAACCAGAGCAGGCAAGTTGGTCTTTGTAGCTGACTGAACTGAAGGCAAATGCAACTCAGCCACAACAATAGAATATACAAGCCCACATAGGAGACACCCCTGAAATGCCTTGTTCTGGAGACCAGGGGACTTTTTGCTACAGGGTGCCACAGGACTGCTTCATAAGGCCACTACTTTCAAGACCAATAGCTACCATCCCAAAACACTAAAACAAACACAGAGTGAGACAAAATGAGAAACAGAGGAATATGTTCCAAATGAAAGAACAGGACAAAACCACAGTAAAAGAGCTAAATGAAATAAAATAAGCAATATGCCTGATAGAGAATTCAGATAATTGTCATAAAGTACTCAGTGGGCTTGAAAAAAAAGTGGAGAATCTCAGTGAGACCCTGAACAAAAAGATAGAAAATATAAAAACCAGTCAGAGATGATGAACTCAAATAACCAAAATTTTAAAAATATACTAGAGGGAATCAATAGCAGATTAGAGGATGCAGTGAAAGAATCAGTGATCTGGAAAACAAGGTAAGGGAAAGGTAAACAGCAAAAAGAAAAAACCAAGGTAAACAGCAAAAAGAAAAATTAAAAATGAGAATAGGTTGTGGGGCACCTGGATGGTTCAGTCAGTTAAGTGGCTGACTCTTGATTTTGGCTCATATTGTGATCTCAGGGTTGTGAGATCAAGCCCATGTAAGGCTCTGTGCTGGGCGTGAAGCCTGTTTAAGATTCTCTCTCTCCCTTTCCTCTGTGTCTACTCCCCCACTCACTCTTTCTCTCACTCAAAAAAAAAAAAAAAAAATAGGTTGAAGAAATTCAGCAATTTCGAGTATAATTAACATTTGCATTATAGGGATATCAGAAGGAGAAAAGAAAAGGAAGCAAAAAGTTATTTGAAGAAATAATAGGTGAAAACTTTCCTAATCTGGGAAAAGAGACAGACATTCAGATCCTGGAAATGTAAAGAACCACTAACAAGATTAACCAAGGAGGTCCATACAAAGACAAAATATTAAAATGGCAAGAAAATAGTTATAAACAGATAATTTTAAAAATGCAAGAGACGAGAAAAGAGTTACATACAAGGAAAACATTAAAGTTTATCAGCTGTCATCTGATTTTTCAACAGAAGCTTTGTAGGCCGGAGGAGAGTAGCATGATATATTCAAAGTGCTGAAAGAAGGAGACCTACAACCAGGAATACTCTATCCAGAAAGGTTTTCATTCAGAATAGAAGGAGAGATAAGGAACTTCCCAGACAAAAAATGTTAAAGGAGTTCATCACTACTAAACCAGCCTTTTAAGAAACATTAAAAGGAATTATTTGAATGGAAAGAAAAAGTCATAACTAAAAGTAAGAAAATTGTGAATGGAAAACATTCACAGGTAAAAGCAAACATGTAATAAAGATAGTAGAATAATTATTATATATATTATAATTGTAATATCTATATATTATATAATTATAATTATAAAATCAGAATGTAGATTAAAATGCAAATGCACTTAAATCAATTATATCTATAAAAGTCAGTCAAGGGATTCATAAATAAGTTTGTAAAATATAACATCATATATATAAAAACTGGAAGGGGGTTGTTATAAAAATTAAATGCTTTTAGAATGTGTTCAAACTTAACTGGCCATCAACTGAATAGAGACTGCTATACACATACGATGTTATATATGACCTAAAGGTAATCACCAATCATGAACTTTTAATAAATGCATACACAAAGAAAGAAAGGAATCCAGGCATGACACTAAAGAAAGCCATCAAACCAAAAGAGAAGAGAGCAAGAAAAGAAAGGAACAGAGCAGAATGACAAAAACAACTCTAAAATAAATTACAAAATGGCAGTATGTACATACCTCTCATTAATTACTTGATATGTAAATAGTCTAAATACTCTAATCAAAAGACATAGGGTGATTGAACAGATAGAAAACAAGACCCAAGGGGCGCCTGGGTGGCTCAGTGGGTTAAGCTGCTGCCTTCGGCTTGGGTCGTGATCTCAGGGTCCTGGGATCGAGTCCCACGTCGGGCTCTCTGCTCAGCGGGGAGCCTGCTTCCTCCCCTCTCTCTCTCTGCCTCTCTGCCTACTTGTGATCTGTCAAATAAATAAATTAAAAAAAAATCTTTAAAAAAACAAAGAAAACAAGACCCATCTATATGCTGTCTACAAGATACTCACTGCACACCTAAAGACATATGCAGATTGAAGGTGAAGAATTAGAAAAACATTTACCTTGAAAATGTAAATGGAAACAAAAAATTTGGAGTAGTAATACTTACCAGACAAAATAGATTTTAAAACAAAGACTGTAGCAGGAGACAAAGAAGGGAACTACATAATGTAAGAGGGAAGAGGATAAGAGCATCTGGGTGGCTCAGTGGGTTAAACCTTTGCCTTCAGCTCAGGTCATGATCTCAGGGTCCTGGGATCAAGCCCCATATCAGGCTCTCTGCTCTACCCACCCCCTGCCTGCTTCTGCCTACTTGTGATCTCTCTCTCTCAGTCAAATAAATTAATAAAATCTTAAAAAAAAAAAGGGAAGAGTATAAAACAATTGTAAAATATCTATGTGCTCAATATGGGAGCACCTAAATACATAATGCAACCTTTAACATGCATAAAAGGAGAGACTGGCAGTAATACAGTAGTAGTAGCATTCTTTAATACATACTCACTTTCATCAATGAATAGACCATCCAGGCAGAAAATCAACAAAGAAAGAATCAGGGTTTTGAACAACAGATTAGACAATTGGATCTAACATATATATATATATATATATATATATATATATATATATATATGTATATATGTATATGTATACATACATACATACATATATACACACATACATATATGTATATATATATTATATATATATATATATAAAAGTCCATCTAAACAGAAAAAAACACATTATTTTCAAGTGCTGATGAAACATCCTCCAGGATAGCAGGATAGATCATATTTAGGCTACCAAACTGGTCCCAATAATTTCAAGAAAAATAAAATTATGTCATATATCTTTTCTGACTAAATGGTATGAAACTCGAAATCAATTATGAAAAAAAATCAGAAAAAAACCCATAAATACATTGAGGCTTAGAAAGCATGATACCAAAAAATGAATGGGTCTACCAAGACCAAAGAGGGAAAATAAAATAGAGACCAATGAAAATGAAGACATAGCAGTCCAAAACCTTTTGATACAACAAAAGGAATTCGAAGATCAATGTTTATGGGAATTAGGCCTACCTTAAGAAACTAGAAAAATCTGAAATAACCCATCTTGTATCTAAAGGGTCTAGAAAAAGAAGAACAGACAAAAAAAGAAGAACTAGACAAAACTAGTAGAAAGAAAGGAATAATGAAGTTTATAGCATACATAAGTGAAATAGAGGCTAGACAAACCAATAGTAAAGATCAATGAAACAAAGATCTGGTTCATTGTAAAGATCAACAAAGTTAAAAAAAAACAAAAACAAAAACAAACAAACAAAGATGATAAACCTTTAGCCAGATTCAACAAGAAAAAAGAAAGAACTCAAATGAACTTAGAAGAGAAGGTGGAAAAATAATACCACCACAGCAATACAAAAAACTAAAGGTGAATGTTATGAAAAATTATAGGACAAATTGAAAAACCTAAAGAACTAGGTAAATTTCTAGTAAAATATCATTGTCTATAAGTGAATCAGGAAGAAACATAAAATTTGAACAGAGTGATTACTAGCAATGAAATTGAACCAGTAATTAAAAATGCCCAACAAACAAAAGCTCAGGACAAGATGGCTATATAGGTGAATTCTACCAAACATTTAAAGAGTTAATGACTATTTTTCTGAAAGTATTCAGGAAGCAGGAGAAGGAGGAGGAGGAAAACTTCCAAGTTCATTCTATAAGGCCAGCATGACCCTGATAATACAACCAGACAAAGACAGTGCAAAACCAGCCAACCAACCAAACAACTACAGTCCAATATCTCTGATGAACATAGATGTAAAATCTTCAATAAAATATTAGCAAACAGGGGCACCTGGCTGTCTCAGTTTGGTTAAGCATCTGTCTTCAGCTCAGGTCATGATCCGAGAGTCCTGGGATGGAGCTCTGTGTCAGGCTCATCATCATCAGGGAGTCTGCTTCTCCCTCTTCCTCTTCCTCTTCCTCTCCCTCTGCTGGTTCTTTTTCTCTCTCTCTCTCACTCTCTCACTTGGTCTCTGTCTTTCTTAAATAAATAAATCTGTAATTTAAAAAAAAATTAACAAACAGAATTTGACAACACATTACAAAAATCACTCCCCACGGGCGCCTGGGTGGCTCAGTGGGTTAAGCCGCCATCTTCGGCTCAGGTCATGATCTCAGGGTCCTGGGATCGAGTCCCGCATCGGGCTCTCTGCTCAGCAGGGAGCCTGCTTCCTCCTCTCTCTCTCTCTGCCTACCTCTCTGTCTACTTGTGATCTCTCTCTGTCAAATAAATAAATAAAATATTTTTTAAAAAATCACTCCCCACAATAAATTGAGATTTATTTCAGGGAAGAAAGACTAGTTCAATATTTGCAAATAAATCAGTATAATACATCATATTATCCAAAGAAAGAATAAAAACCATATGATTGTCTCAAAAAACCCTTAATCAAGTTAAGTTTAGAGGGAAGATAATTCCACGTAGTAAAGGCCATATGTAAAAATCCCTGAACTAACATCATATTCATGAAAAACTGACAGCTTTTCCCCTAAGATCAAAAACAAAACAAGGATGTCTATCCACCACTTCTATTCAGCATGATACTAGAAGTCCCAGTTGCAGCAATCAGACAAGAAAAATAAAATGCATAAAAATTGATAAGGAAGAAGTAAAACTTTCACAATTTGCAGATGACATGATACTATATATGGAAAATCCTAAAGACTCCATTAAAACAATAACAACAAAACCCAACTATTTGAACTGATAAAGGAATTCAAAAAATTTGCAGGATACAAAAATATATACAGAAAGCCATTGCATTTCTATACACTAATAACAAAGAAGCAGAAAGAGAAATTAAGAAAACAGTCCCATTTACAATTGCACTAAAAGGAATTAAACATCTTGGAATAAACTTAAGGTGAAAGACCTGCACTCTAAAAACTGTAAAACATTGATGAAAGACATTGATGATGACACAAATACATGGAAAGATATTCATGCTCATAGAAGAACTGGTACTGTAAAACTGTGTGTACTACCCAGAGCCCTCTACAGAGTCAGTGCAATCCCTATCAAAATGCCAATGGCATTTGCCACAGAAATAAAACAAGGGATTTTTAAATTTGCAAGGAACAACAAAAATCCCAAACAGCCAAAGCAATCTTGAGGAAGAACAAAGCTGAAGGTATCACCTTCCCAGATTTCAAGATATACTACAAAGCTGTAGTAATCAAAACAGTATGGTACTGGCACAAAAAAGGGCACATGGATAAATCAAAAAGAATAGAGAATCCAGAAATAAGCCTGTACTTATATGGTCAATTAATCCACAACAAAGGATGCAAGAATATACAATGGAGAAAAGACAGCCTCTTCAATAAATGGTGTTGGGAAAACTGGATAGCTACATGCAAAAGAATGAAACTGGACCACTTGCATATACCATACACAAAAATAAACTCAGAATGGATTAAAGACCTAAATGTGAGACCTGAAGCCATAAAACTCCTAGAAGAAAACATAGGCAATAATTTCCTTGACATTGGCCATAGAAACATTTTTTTTGATATGTCTCCTTAGGCAACAGACAGAAAAACATAAACTATTGAGACTACACTGAAATAAAAAGCTTCTGCACTATTACAAAAGCAACCTACTGAATGGGAGAAGATACTTGCAAATTATATATACAATAGGGGTTAATATCTAAAATATATAAAGAACTTATACAATATCAAAAAAAAAAAAGGCAGAGGACCTATGTAAACATCATCCAAAGAAGACTTACAGATGGCCAGCAGACACATGAAAAGATGTTCAACATCACTAATCATCAGGGAAATGCAAATCGAAACCATAATTAGATATTTATTACCTGACACCTGTCAGAATGGCTCAAATAAAAAAGACAAAAAATAACAAGTATTGGTGAGGATGTGGAAAAAAAAGAAACCTTGTGCACTGTTACTAGAAATGAAAATTAGTGCAACCAGTCTGAAAAACAGTATGGAGTTTCCTCAAAAAATTAAAAATAGAAATACCATATGACTCTGTAATTCCACTACTGGATATTTTTAAAGAAAATAATAGTAGTTTGAAAAGATACATGCACTGCTATGTTTATTTCAGCATTATTTACAATAGCCAATATATGGAAGCAATTTATGTGTCCATTGTAAAATGCATGTATAAAGAAAGTGTGGTGTATTTACACATACACTCAATGGAATATTACCCATAAAAAACAATGAAATCTTGCCATTTGCAACAACCCTTCTAAGACCTAGAGAATATAATGGTAAGTTAAATAAATCAGAGAAAGGCAAAACCAACGATTTCACTCATATGTGAAATCTAAGAATTAAGAGAAATGAACAAAGAGATTCTGAAATTCAGAGAACAGGTGGTTGCCATAAAGTGGGTGGGGGAATGGGTGAATTAAAGGGGATTAAGAGTATCAACATCCAGTTATAAAATAAGTAGGTCACAGAGATGAAAAGTACATAGAGCACATAGTCAGTAAGATTATAATAACGTTTGGTGACAGATGGTGATTACAATCATGGTAAGCACTGAGTAATGTATAGAATTCTTGAATCATTATTTTGTACACCTGAAACTAATATAATGCTATATGTTAACTGTACTTAAATTTAAAAAATCTAGAATCTAGAGAAGCTAAGATTTGAACTCAAGTCTTGAGATGCTACAGACCTCATATCTAATCACTATACAAGAGAACCTATATTCTTGACTTGTGCTAAGAGGTGAAACACTATGGTTACAGTATATTTACTCCACATTTAGAAGTAAGGTATTTTGAGGACTGTTTGTATTTTATTTCGTTTATATATAACTTGGACTTTTTTGGTTTATGAAAAGGGAGTTGGGCAGGAGAAAATGATCTATAAATTTCTCAGCCCAGTTAATGTAGGCATGAGCTTTAGTTTGACTTTTTATATGGGCAACCATTTCTTTATCTTTCTGCCTACCTGTCAGTCACTTTCATGATGAAGACAAGAAGGGTGGTTATTTACACCAGGCATATTTTTAAACATAAGCTACATTGGCTGAGGGAGTATTTGATCTCTTTGAGTAAGTCCATTTTAGGCTCATATTGCCTCTCTGCTTTTTCAATTTTCGGTGAACTCTACTGGAATAAATGCAAAGAAACAAAAGGCATTTAATGAAGGATACTAGTAAAGATATGAGTTCAAGTTGAGTTTTATGGTATCTTATTTTTAAGGAGAGAGATCTGGGAAATTTGTGAATCATGTATTTATATTCTCTCTCTCTATATATATATATAAATATATAATTAATATGTATTTATAGTTTTAATTTTAAAATTTCAGAAAATAAATTATTTGCCATCATTTAAAAAATAAATTATAAAATATGTATGCTTTTACATTATAAATGGTTATATAAGTTAACTTACAAAAAAGTAAAACATAACTACCCAATAAAAAGTGCTTTTAACATTTTGTTGGATTTTCTTCAATCTTTTTAGCTTTACATCTGAATAACACATTGGTTATATCCATTATATATACAACTTTATATCTTTCTAAACATGCTATTATAAATAGGTTCTCATTTTGTTATATAATTTTCATGCTATAGTAAATACATATCTTCATAATAATATATTGAATAGATTAATTATAATTTTCTAATTTCATTTTCTATTGAACATTTAGGTTAACAATTTCTTTTACTGCTGTCGTTGGTGCTGTGAAAAACATCTTTGGAAGATAGCTTTGGACTACTTCTTGGGTAGTAAATTACTTGGGCAAAAAAATTTGTATATTTTTAGTGTTAACAACACATAACATCACAATATTTCTGCAAAGGTACTATATAGTTTAGAATGCCAGCAGTAGTTATAAGTAGTGCCACTTCTACAACATTCTTACCATTATTTTATATAAGATGTTTTAAAAATGTGCTTAATTTTTGAAAAAGTACAAACTGGTACCTCATCATATTCCTTTTGTGTTTCCCATTTAGAGTGAAGAAGGAGGCCCACAGGAAGGAATTCTGGAAGATATGCCAGTTGATCCTGACAATGAAGCATATGAAATGCCTTCTGAGGTAAAATTTTATATACCTTCAACTCTGAAAATAAACTTCAGGAGTTCAAGTTGAGTCTTTTTAATAAACAGTACCAAAAATCTGTCACTGTCAGATTTTCCTTCCATTTGTCCTTACTGAAAGTGATTTACTCTCTAGAGGGACAAATTGGACAAATCCAGACTATATATTGTGCAGACAACTTGAAAGCTAATTTGTAAAGCATTGTTTAAAAAAAAAAAAGGCACAACAGAGATACTCTGTGGTTCATACAATCTAACATATGTACTTAATGACCCTTTACAGAAGGTGTTTGCTGATCCCTGCATTAGAAAATTATTTTATTAAAAACCTTACTTTCTAAAATAAATCCCCAAATGGAAAGTTGGAGAAATCAACTCAATACCTAAACTCATTATTATTTGCCATACATTTCCAGCAAGATATTTGCATGGTAAAATAAAAACTACCCAAATTTAAATTATTTATTTAATTAATTATTAATTAAATTAAATTATTAAATTATAATTTAAAAATTATAGAGTAGAAATATGATAAATGCACAGTTTGCAGTAACTGATGTACTCCAATCCAGCCTTTAGATGATTAATTTTAATTTGAAAATAAGTTTCTTTAATAGAAAATATTTCTTAAGGAAAATTTTAAAATACTTTTAGATGAATGAAGCTGACTTAAAAAGAAATAGAAAATCTGAATAGACATATAATAAAGTAAAGAGACTGGATTATTGTTAAAAAAAAAAAAAATCTACCCACAAAGAAAATTTTGTGGACCAGGCAACTTCACTGATGAATTCTGCCAAACATTTAAGGAATAATTAATAACTATTAACCACAATTAATACTAATTAATTTTTTTTATCAAAAAAAAGAGGAAAGATTACTCCCCAACTATTTCCATGAGGATGATATTCCCTGATACCGGCACCAGACATCAAAAAGGAGATAATATCTTCAAAAAGAAGATATTATTCATTAAAAATTAAGTTAAGGGGCGCCTGGGTGGCTCAGCAGGTTAAAGCCTCTGCCTTCAGCTATGGTCATGATCCCAGGGTCCTGGGATTGAGCCCGCATCGGACTCTCTGCTCGATGGGGGACCTGCTTCCTCCTCTCTCTCCGCCTGCCTCTCTGCCTACTTGTGATCTCTGTCTGTCAAATAAATAAATTAAATCTTTAAAAAAACTTAAGTTAAAATGTCTTCCAGTTAGGTTATATATTATTCTTTACAGCATCAGTTAAAGGCATATTGATAATCCCATTTATAGAAATTGAAATTAAATTGTTTCTTAGATTTTACCAAAATTTTTGAATCTTTTTATGCACAGCACAATATTAAATACTGTAGAAAATACCAGAAGATTAATTGATAGTGCCAGAACAAAAGTTTACATTCTAATAGGTTTGATAAAAATAAATACAAATGAAAATTTATTCCTTCATTTATTCGTGATGATTCCTTTAAACATTATTGACTGTCTTCTATGTATCAGGCATCACAGAGGCAAAAATATTCAAGATACACAAAAAAGTATATGTTACAGGATCTGGTTAAAGTGATCAGGAGTTTTATAGAAGAGTTAGTGTTGATCTGTGTGGGAGGGATGGGAGATATGATATGCCAAAATGGAAAGAAGACATTCTAGCACAAGGTAGTATCAGAAGCAAAGGCGCTGCATATCTAAACATACATAAGGCTATGCCTGAGGAACAGTGGATAATTAAATAGGATTTGTGGTTAGGGAACAAAGAGACTAGTGACAGATTAAGGCTGCAGAGATGGGTCAAAGACAAGTTACAGAATACTAGAAGAACCTTTCCATTTAAGTTTGTACTATATTCAGAAAGCAACTTTAATTATTGAAGGTACTTTTGTTCATTTTAAAACAGGATCCCAATTAGGGTTGTTTTTAGGACTAATTTGACCACTTTAGTTAAGATCTTTAATATTTTTATTTATTTAATATTTTATTGTGGATGCTATCCATATATTGTATGGAGAGAGGGG
Organism: Mustela nigripes; assembly: GCF_022355385.1. NCBI lineage: Eukaryota > Metazoa > Chordata > Mammalia > Carnivora > Mustelidae > Mustela > Mustela nigripes. The sequence continues at coordinate 153,839,848 of NC_081557.1, read as the reverse complement.
GATTTAGAATAAAAATAATAATTGAAGCCATAGATGAAGAAGATATTTTTTATTGAGAGAGCAAAGGGAGAGAAAATGTCTTTGTCTCCTTTTAAAAATTAGAGGATCTTAGCCCCGGAAGAGGGTTTTTAAATCACTGGATTTGGCTCTCAAAATGTAAAGCTGAGGAAATGGGAGCAAGATAGACCAACTAACTTGCCCTGCAGGACTAGAACATATGACTGTTAAATGTCATCTGGAAGTAAAATTCAGATACCTGAACTCTGAGCAGCCTAATTCACTTTTATATTTGACAGGAAGACAAAACTATTAACAATGAAATTATATTGTGTATAACTGAATGGTTGCAGAGCTGTTAGGAGTATAACCTTCGTTCAGAGTGATGAGCTATGTCCTGTGTCATTCACCCTAAATCCTTCATTACAGATGACTCAAACTAATAATACTGCATGTTTTCTTTCTGATTTTCTTCATATTAGGAAGGGTATCAAGACTATGAACCCGAAGCCTAAGAAATACTTTTGCTCCCAGTTTCTTGAGACCTACTGACAGATGTTCCATCCTGTACAAGTACTCAGTTCCAACATGCCCAGTCATGACGTTTTCTCACAGTTTTTACAGTGTATTTTAAACTCTTCCATCAGCAGTAATTGAAGTTATCTGTACCTGCCCCTACGCAGCATTTCAGTGCTTCCCTCTCACTGAAGTGATTATACGGTAGCAGGGTCCTTGTGTGCTATGTGGATATTGTGGCTTCAAATCTAAAATGTTAAATTAAAACACCTAAGTGACTACCACTTATTTCTAAATCTTCACTATTTTTTGTTGCTGTTATTGAGAAGTTGTGATTTACTATCATATATTATAAGATTTCTAGGTGTCTTTTAATGATTATTTCTGTTTAAAAATAATGATGTGTTGTGAAATTTGTTAATATATATAATACTTAAAAACATGTGAGCATGAAACTATGCACCTATAAATATTAACTATGAAATTTTACTGTTTTGTGATGTGTTTTATTAACTTGTGTTTATATATAAATGGTGAAAATTAAAATGTTATCTCATTACAAAAATATTTTTAATCCATCTCACTTTAATAATAAAATCATGCTTGTACACTACAAACTGAGAACTGACACAATTACAGTTCTTGACATCCATTTGAAGGAGAAGGAATTTTAGAAGAATTTAAACAGACAAGATGGAACGTTAACCCTTTACTCTAAATTCACTGAAGAAACACTACCCAAAGTATGTTCTGACATGTAGTGGTGTCTTAAGAGACTATACAGAAAAAAATGGGTTCCATGGAATAATAAAAATTGATTTTGACTATGTCTACTTCAAGTATTGATAAAACATATTAGCACATTAAGGCTCAGAGAGAATCCAGTTAACTTTATTAAACCAGTGTTTTATGTATTTATTTTTTAGATCAAATCCCCCCCCATCCACCACCCTTGGAAATGCCTTTAAAAATTTCTGGGAACTACCAAACCATTACCTTCAGAAATGTTAATTTAAATGGGTGCATTCCCAGAAATAGATCTTTCAAAACTGAATCAGGAATAAGTAGAAAATTTGAAAAAAATATTATTACCAGCAATGAAATTGAATAGTAATCAAAAAATCCCAACAAACAAAAGTCCAGGATCAGATAACTTGACAGAGGGATTCTACCAAATATTTAAAGAAGAGCTAATAACTGTTTTCTCAAACTTCCATAAGACAGAAGAGGAAGGAAAGCTTCTAAGTTCATTCTGTGAGGCTAGCATTACCCTCACACGGAAACCAGACAAAGACACCACAAAAAAAGAAAACTACAGGCCAATATCTCTGACGAAAATAGATGTAAAATCCTCAATACATTATTAGCAAACAAAATTTGGCAATACTTTACAAAAATCATTCACCACAATAAATTGTGATTTATTTGGGGATGCAAGGGTAGTTCAGTATCTGCAAATCAATCAATGTGATACATCACATTAATAAGAGATAGAATAACCACATGATCATTTCAATAGATTCAGAAAAAATATTTGATAAAATATAACATCCACTCATGCTAAAACCTCTCTGGAAAATAGGTCTAAAGGGAACATATTTTGACATAATAAAGGCCATATATGAGAAACCCACAACTAACATCATACTCAGTTGTGAAAAACTGACAGCTTTTCCCCTAAGATCAAGAACAAAACAAGAATGTCCACCCACCACTTCTATTCAGCATGGCATTGGAAGTCTTAGTGGCAGCAGTCAGACAAAAAAAAAAAAAAAAAAAAAAAAGGCATACATAATAAGGAAGAAGTAAAACTTTCACTCCTTGCAGATGACATGATACTATATATAGAAAATCCTAAAGAATCCACCAACCCCCCCCCCCAAAAAAAAAACCCTATTAGGACTGATAAAGGAATTTAGTAAAGTTGCAACATACAAAATTATATACGGAGGTCTGTTGCATTTCTGTACATTAATAGCAAGTAAAAAAATGAGAAATTGAGAAAACAATCTCATTTATAAATGCACCAAAAAGAATAAAATACCTAGACATAAATTTAACTGAAGAAATGAAAGACTGTACTCTGAAAACTTTAAGTCACTGAGGAAAGAAATCAAACATTACGCAAATAAATGGAAAGATATATTGTGCTTATGAATTGGAAAAACTAATATTGTTAAAATATCCATACTACCCAAAGCCCTCTACAGATTCAATACAATTCCCATCAAAATGCCAGTGGCATTTCACAGAACTGAAACAAAGAAGATTTAGATGATTATGGAACACAAATGCTTCTGAATAGTCAAAGCAATCTTGAGAAATAAGAACAAAGCTGAGAAAATAAAGCTCTCTGATTTCAAACTATATTACAAAACCATAATAACAACAACATTATGTCATAGCACAAAAACAGACAAATAGATCAATGGACTAGAATAGACACACCACAAATAAATCCTTGCTTATATAGTCAATCTATGTGAAGGGAGACAAGAAGATATAATGGGGGAAAAAACTGTCTCTTTAAAATATAGTGTTGAGAAAACTGGACCACTGTCTTACAACATATACAAAGAGAAATTCAAAATGGACTAAAAACTGGAATGTAAGACCTGAAACCATAAGACTTCTAGAAGTGAAAATAGGCAGTAATTTATTTGACACTGGTCTTGGCAATATATTTTTGGACCACTTTCATCTGTAAGGACAACAAAGCAAAAATAAATTATTGAGACTACACCAGAATAAAAAGCTTTTGCACAGTGAAGGAAGTAATCAACAAAATAAAAGGCAGCCTACTGAATGGGAGAAGATATTTGCAAATGATATATCTGATAAGGAGCTAATCTCCAAAATATATAAAGAATTATACAATATAAAGAAAATGCAATCAAAAAAATGGGCAGAGGACTTGAATAGACATGTTCCAAAGAAGACATATAGATGGCTAACAGACCTGTGAAAAGATGTTCAATGTCACTCATCAGGGAAATGTTAATCAAAATCACAAAGAAATATTATCTAACACCTGTCAGAATGGCTAAAATCAAAAAGACAAGAAATAAAAAGTGTTGGTGAGAATGTAAAGAAAAATGAATATTGTGCACTGTTGGTGAGAATGAAAATTAGTTCAGCCAGTCTGGAAAACAGTATGGAGGTTTTTTTTTTTTTTAATTAAAAATAGAAATGCCATATGATTTAGTAATTCTACTACTGCATATTTATCCAAAAGGGTAAAAATAAACCCACCAATTTAAAAAGATATATGCGCCTCTATGTTTATTACAGCATTATTTACAATGGTCAAGATCTGGAAACATTCCAAGTATCCTTTAATAGATGAATCAATAAAGAAAATGTGGTATATGGAATATTTCTCAGGCATAAAAAGGATGAGATCTTGCCATTTATGTCAACATGGATGAACCTAGAGGGTATTATACTAAGTGACATAAGAGAAAGACAACTACCATCTGCTTTTACTTATATGTGGAATCTAAAAACAAAAAACAAGCAAGTGAAACAACAAAACTACAGACTTATAAATACAGAAAACAAACTGGTGGTTGCCAGAAGGGAGGTGGGAAAAGGAATGGGTGAAATAGATAAAAGAGATTATGAGGTATGAACTTTGAGTTATAAAATAAATAAGTCATGGAGATGAAAAGTACAGCATAGGGAAAACAATTAATGGAAAAAATCTTGATTCTTTAGATTTATAAAAACTCATGAATTCTTTTAAATTCTGAATATATGAATCTCAGGATACTATTTTAGGGATGGTTTTGTACTTAGGAAATATTTGCTAACTCTCCAGGGTGCTGCCAGTAAATTTGACTATGAAAACCCTACATAAATTAATTGAAAAATTACTTATCTTTTTAACTATTCAGGAGAAAAATAGCAGTTACTTTTTAAAGTCACTGGAAGAAAGTATAATTTTAAGAAGATTCAGAGGTGCTAGGCAGTTTGTATGTAATTGTGAGTAATTTGATGTATATTGGGCATTGGCAAGTCATATAAACATGATCACCATAGAAACTTTCTTTTTTGTCTAATTGGAAAGGACCACGATGAGTGTTAAACTGTCTGTGTAGTCTTAAACTGGAAAGAAGTGGTAAGTTTCTTGTTTTATTTCAGTACATTAATGAGCATTCCTAGTTAGGAAAACAACTTGGACAATTAAAATATCCTTGTTCAAAAACTATTCTAGTACTAATACACACCAGCGGTGGTTATCTTGTGCCAAGCACTTAAACAAAAAGTTGTGTAAGGCACACACGCATGTTCACGAAGTTATCTCATATTCACACTGCTGAGGCATCCACCGGACAGGTAGCCTGAGTGTCAGTCTGGATCTAGGTTTACTTGCAGATATCATTCCCTCAAGTTTGAGTTATTCAGCCTCATATGACTCCATGGGAGCCTTAACAAAACGGGTCACTGTGGTCTTCGGCACCCAAATGGCAACATACCAATCTAATACGTGGTTTCGTCTTATAAGCTAGATTTTCAAAATCTCTCCCCTAGGCGAGGAGCAAGATATGTTTACTCATCTTTCTGGCTTATGCAGTAGGAAACTATTGGATTAAACACACATTCTCTCCCTCCCTCGTGCGC